>NC_056500.1:42096466-42123206 GCF_014905685.2 Nematolebias whitei
TCCATCCATCCATCCATCCATCCATCCATCCATCCATCCATCCCTTCATCTGCCTTTCCCTCCCTCCCTCCCTCCCTCCCCCTTCTGTACCCCCTTGTTGTTGTTAATACTCATAGTCCTGCAATCATTGACCAAAATGCAGTTTACAATACAAACTTTAGAAACAGTTTCATACATCTGACCATCACAAATAATCAAAATAGTGAGGGGTTCCAACACATCAACCATTTTTTTAATCATCATTAATCAGTTAGAACCTTTGGAGGATGCAGTGATCAATCCTCACCTTGAACTCCAGCTCCATGCCCGTGACATTTTCTCCTGGCTCAATCTGCGTCAGCCTCTGGATGTAGGAGTACAGGTTCCTGGCAGGCACCTCGGTGTTCCCGCAGGTCACTGCTTCCAGCAGCGCGTCGTGAATGAAGATGTACTGGTCCTCCGTCTGGACCATGTAGTTCCTCTGGGAGCGCATCAGCGTCACATGGCCGTAGATGTCGATGGTCTTCTCATGCTTGATACGCTCCGTCATTGCGTCAATCACAATGAAGCAACCGGTCCGACCCACTCCAGCACTGTAAGGTCAATAAACAACAGGGAAAAAATCAATAAAGCAGAGAAACAGACAGCGATGTGATTTTTCCACGTAAATTGGGAGTAATTTTCTCTGAGTGTGTGCTACGTCTTTTCTACTGGTGCAAATCTGGCTCTAACTTACAAGAAAGCATAGCAAAGATGCCAGCCAGCAATATTTCCAACAAAGGACGTGAAAATTAAAATCAGCCATGAGTCAGCATCACCGTCTCGCTCGCATAGGATGATATCACCCCTATCGACATATAATCCAGATATATAATACGTTTAGCTGCCCACCAAAACACTTCACATTTCTGCTGTGCTGGTACCTAAACGATGGGTCGACCTGACCAAGCAAGTTTCTGCAAGTGAATCAAAAGCTCTTTAACATGGTTAAATTAATATCACCCTGTGCGAATGTGCTGGTGGAATGAGATTCAGCCCATTGTTTGACACAGAGGCTGGTTTTTAAGGCACATTACGATGGAGTTTTGCCGAGATAATTAAATTTGACTGATAATCCCATCGGCTACTCCATCTGACTGTGACAGAAGATTAGGAAGAGCTCCTCTCCTGCCATCCTCCTTGCCCTCATCTCCTTGCCTCTTTATCTTCTCTTTAAGCACCCGTCCAGAACTCACACAGCTAGCGTTGCCACTCTTTCACCCTCACATATGTACATTTTTTGTTCGACCTGATTTTCTCTCCACTTCATCTTTTCTTTAATTCATCATTTTCATTCATTGCGTCCTCACTTTGACCTCACCTCCTCACCAAATCGCCTCCTCTGACTTCCACTCCCCTGGTAACACTTTTTCTCAATCATCGTCTCAATCCCTCTTTTCTTACCCCACCTCCCCCCATTTTAATGCACATTTATACCCACTAATTCTTCCTCCTGAGAGCTTTTGCTCCACATTGCCTCCACTCAGCTCCATCTTCTTCCTTTATTCTCTTCGTGGCTGCTAAAAGTAAAATAGCAGCTTCTTCTTTCCAGTTTCAGAGCTCAACACTCTGCCAAGACGGTAATAACAAGTTTCCAGATTCTTCCTCGATCCAACGCACAAACCTTCTGCTGCATAAGCAGCGACTCATTTTAACATAAACTTATGAACTCAGATGCTCCAGGAACCTAAATTGTAAACTGTCAACTGCTAAAGCTCATCATGGGTAAAGTTTGAGATGATGGATGTTGTTAAGAAAGGACTCTGCTGTCTAAGCCAACGATGGTGGTTTGGGGGTTTACATAATGGCAGGTAATTTTTATTTTTGTCCAGAACCTCTGAATAGTTTAAAGCAAGTGTTCTTGGACTCTCACTGATTTTCACATATTAAAACCCCAAATTACCCACAAGTATTTCTAAGATTTGGATCAGATTTGTTTCTTTTGGGTTTGCTGGATTTCTGTTGAGTAACTTTTGTTCAGTTGTCGATAAGAACCTAGCATCAAATGACAACCAAAAAGAGACGCACCTGCAGTGAACGATCATGGGTCCTGCATCTGGAGGATTGCAGGACTTGACCCGACGAAGGAAGGCCAGGAATGGGGTTGGATGTTCAGGCACACCATGGTCCGGCCAGGCTGTGAACTGGAAGTGGCGAACCTCACGCTTCTCGTTGGAGCCGCTCTGGATCCACAGGAGAGTTCAAGATCAAGCTAGTGTTATTTTATACTTTTCTGAAAACTACACTTAACTCACTGCAAAAACACGGATATTTCCTCCAAAAATAACAGCTGAGGAATTTAGTTTAAAGCATTACTTATACCAAACAACTATTCTGGTTTAGTACGACTCTTACAGTAAATCAGTTTGGATGCTCCAAAAAATAGAGTTGTTTTTATTAAATCAGTTCTTAAAGGAGTGGTGTTCTTTGGAAAGATTCTGAACATCGTATTTGTTGCATCAACCACAGGTTGGAGAAAAAAGCACTTATTTCTGAAAGGATCAACCAGATAAACACTGTAAAAAAAACCCACTGTAATGCCACTTTAACTGGTGATATATGAGTTATCTGTGCTGCTGATTATCTCATGCTGCTGTATTTATTCGTACCCATCCGCTCATCACAAACTCATGTTCGGGCTGCTGTTACGTCTTGTTGTTTTACATTATTAGTGTTTAGCACAGGGGTCTGCAACCTGCGGCTCTGGAGCCACATGCGGCTCGTTTTCCCACCGCAGCGGCTCTTTCGAGCTTTGACCAAAACTGTCATAAAACTGAATTTTATTGGTTGTTATACAAACAACAAAAAAGTACTAGCTTTAGCTGTTTTCCTGTCATTTCTTTGGCAAATAAGTGAACACTGGAGCAAGTACAAGGAGTAAAACTTTATCTTCATGCTTTATTTTTTATATGAAAAAACTGACTACATATATTATAGATTTATTAATTAAAAACAGATGGTAAAAACTGAAAAATGTCCCCCTTTACGAGAATCTGGTCTTTTACTTTAATAAATGTTAAAATCATTAGATTTTTTTTCTTTAAAATGTCACCCTTACTGGCCACAAAAACTGCCTCCAGCAAACCTAAAGTGGCCCATGGGCCACCAGTTGAAGCAAGGTGGTGCAGCTTCGGACACGTTGAATGTAGTGAACGAAGGTGAAAAATGGCTCTTTTGATCGTAAAGGTTGCAGACCCCTGGTTTAGCATATATCTTAGATCTTTTGGCGTGCTGTTTGGCATTCCTTTAGCATATATCTTAGATCTTTTGGCGTGCTGTTTGGCATTCCTTTAGCATATATCTTTGTGTATATCTTATATCCTGTTTCTTTTTACACTTTATATTTTTGATATTGTTGGGTGTAACTGGGACCCTGAGTACATAATTTCGTTCCACCTCATGTACCACATGTGATGAGAATGACAATAAAATTGACTTGAACTTGGATGACTAGTCCTAGTTTGACTAAGATCAAAGTGAATTACTGCCGTCTTAAAACAAATTAAAAATTTTAACGCTACAAATTTTTATAGCAGTCCATTAAAATTGTTTAAAATAAATGGTCATCATTTTCACATTTATTCTAGTTTTCACAGTTATTCTAACAAACGGTATAATATTGTTGTCAGAAGTGCACCAAGATATACAGGAAGTGCTACAACTAACTGCTGCTGTTGCTATTTGGACGTATAATTTTAGTTATAACCATGCAATGCAAAAATGTTGCAATGAATAGGTTTGTAAAACAGTTTCTGCATGAAAGACTATACATTTTCAAAGTTTGGAGTTATTTCAAACTATCTCTTTAAACCATACCAACCATTAGCAACATCAGAAATTTATGTTTGGAATTATTTTAATGTTTATTGAGACAGATGAGGAAATTCAGATAAAAATCTGCATTCTAACATATTTTTGTTGACATGTTTTAATCCATGTGTCAAAATACAAAGCACGCAGTTCTGCTCAGACGCTAGCGTTGGCGTTAGCACCATTTCTGTTTTTGCGATTAAGTTCAGCTGTTGTGTAAATAGTATATTAGCGCAGGCTGGGACAATGCTGTCTTTGGGACACAAATCAGACAGTTTCTGTTCCCTTTCTGAGCTGATTCCTGACACTTTGTACAGATGATGCACTTACAGACCTTATTTCAGACCAGTAGATCCTGTACGCAGATATTTACTCCAAACTGGATGCACTGAGCAAAACAGTAGATATATGCAAGTAAGTAGGTAAGTAAAACTTTATTTATATAGCACTTCTCAAGATAAAAATCACAAAGTGCTTTGACAACCAACATTTTAAAAAGCAACCTTTTCAACTTTCTTTTTTCGTTGGTATCATCCTGCCAGACCACTGATACATGAGCATGGAGAGTTTGAAAGAGACAATTATTAAATACTTTAGGCGTCTTTTATGATTTAACAGACTGTTGTTCGCTTCATTTCTTTTGTAACCTGTCGTCTTTTCCTCTACTGTCTGAAGCAGCTTTACTTTGTTGCACTGTCTCATGTAGCAGCTCTCTGGCTGATTTTTTGGCATTACGTTTTGTTTTTCTCTGGTAAGACTGCAGCAGTAAAATATCACTTCTAGATATAAGATCTGATATGTCAGAGTTTCTTTATTGTCATTCGCACCTCATGTGGTACATGTGGTGGAGCGAAATTATGTACACAGGGTCCCAGAAAAAAAACGTTGCTGATTTCTGCTATATTTCGTGGCAAATCCGCTCCTATTCTCATCAGTTTGGTTCGGCTATAGTTCACACGCATAAATCGTGCAGAGTCAGGCTCAGAGTCAATATCAAAACTTCTAAAAACTGGGGTAGTACCGGGAGCCTGCGAAGCTGCAGCTGCTCTGAGCGCGGCCATCTTGGCAACATATGTGTCAGCAACGTTTTTACAAAACTGCTTGAAAGCAAACAGAAAACCACACAAGTGTCTGACAGCTAACACATGCTTCTGGTCTGATAATTTTCACTTTTCTTTTCATAAGAATTGATTTATTTAACACTTGCACATTTACATGATCAATTTTTTCTGTCCATTGAAGGATTTATTTTTGTTCTCAAACACGTTCAAGCTCGGCAGCTCTCCCTTCTGCTGCAAAACCACCAAGCTGCGTTTTATTGGGTGCACGTAACCAACACTTTAAGAGCTCTTTGCTGGCTGCCGCCAACAGGTGGGCGATAATGTATTTTTCTGTGTGTGTTCATTTGTCTGATATTAGCAGAATATCTTATCTTAATAAACCAATGGCTTGAATGAAACGCTTGGAAAGTAATTATTGGATGTACATCTAAAATTTATGAACTTCTTGTGTCAATCCAATTCAAGATTCAAGGATTCAAGGTTCTTTATTGTCATTCACATCACATGTGGTACATGTGGTGGAACAAAATTGTGTACACAGGGTCCCAGTTACATCCAACAATATCAAAAATATAACGTGCAAACAGAAGCAGTAAATAAGGATCTAAGATATAAACTAAGATATACGCTAAATGAACGCCCAAAGATCTAAAATATCTAAGATACAGTATATGCATGTCACTAATAGTGCAAAACAATAAACTGAAAAACACCAGCACGATTCTCATAGGTTCTGTTCGGCTATAATTTACAAGACTGCCACCACAGCTAAGGTTCGGCCTTAGAAAAGTAACAATGGCAGTGCACGCCTATCGATACAACGATCTAGATCAATGACATGGACAAGCAAAGACCTAGTATAATATCTGACCTTGATTTGTGACCTTGACCTTGAAGCTGGGGTGATAAATAGTACATGCAACACTCCACCTAGTGATAATGCATAAGTGTCTGAAGTTTTGTTACATTATCTTGAGAGGATCAGAAGTTATGGGTGGGACAAGAGAAAGTTTACAGACATATCAAGACTTTACCATAACATATCCGAGTACAGAAAGTGGATATAATTCAGCTAGTTTTACGTATATTTAGCTAAAATTTGGCGTGACAGTGGCTAAGAGTAATCTCCAACACACACCCTGGGTGCAAACCGATTGTCCAAGACTTTGCTATAAAACATGCAATTTGTGCATATGATTTAACGCCACTATTGAGGGCGATATGTATTCCTCCAAGAAAGTGTAGACCAGGGGTCTGCAACCTGCGGCTCTGGAGTCACATGGGGCTCTTTGGTCCCACCGTAGTGACTCTTTCAAACTTTGACTAAAACTAACATAAAAGTGAATTGATGTTATATCCACAACAAAAAAAGACTAGTTTTAGCAGTTTTCCTGTCATTTCCTTTGTAAATATGTGGATACCAGTACTAATACTGAGTAAATTATATTCACTTTAACTGTATGCTTTATTTCTTCAGAGTAGGATACTCAATTTCTTCACAGTAAAAAATACAAATATCACATATGCCTGCACAGTTCATTGTTTTAGTTTAAATTTTTTTTTTAGCAAAAATATATATTTTTCTTTACAAGAATCTATGATGGACTGGAGACCTGTCCAGCCCCACCCCTCACACAGTAACTGCTGGATATGGGCACCAGTGACCCCATGACCTGAAAAGGAAGAAGCGGGTAAAGATAATGGATGGATGGATGGATGGAATCCAGTCTTTTGTCTCAAAATGTAAAAATATCAATATGGTTTTAGTTTTATAATTCACGCCTACTGGCCAGAAAAGCCCCCTCTAAACTTAAAGTGGCCCATGGGCCACCAGTTGATAATGACAATTGTAGCTGGTTTCCTGGATATGTTTAATTTAGCGAACCAAGGGGCGGAAATGGATCTTTTGATCGTAAAGGTTGCAGACCGCTGGCCTAGATCTTTTTATTTATTTATATTTTTATTTATTTATTTAGTCTTGCTACATTTTAAGTCCCCATTGTTGGTAAGCTGCAGGTCTACCTTTCTAAAAGCTGAATTTAGTTTTAATGAATGGTTTAAAAACAGTAGTGTGTTTATTTTAGGTTTTTTTAAAGCCAAAATTGAGAATTTTGCAAAATGTCTCAAAGCATCTTTATTCTCAGCATCATAATTCATCTTCAGGGGTCCATTCACAAGTAGACAGCCTTAGGTACACCCGGTGATAAATTACTTGTGACGGGATGTTGCGTCAGCAGGCTTCAAAAGTAAAACATGAGGCAGCAGGAAGAGGCACACGACATTAACATAAAGTTTAGAAGCTGCAGATGGTGAATTCATTCACTCAAACTGGATTTTTTTAAATTCCTAATTAGTCTCTTTAAACTGTTAAGACTCTTTAATTACAATAAAAATGAACTGCTGATTTATTAATGGGTTGTGTATGATTTGAAATGAGCGCTTTGGTTCTCACAAGCTCTACCCAATTTAACAGCGTCACAAACGCTACCTTGTAAAGAGCGAAGGTCCTCATGGAGTACGTGGCCAGCTCCACCGTGTCCAGCAGAGTGACCTGGATCAGTCCGTGGGTCTCAGTGCCACGCGTGGGCCAGTACTGATCACACTTAACCTACAAGGGAAAAGAGCAAAGGATGTAACAGATGTGGAGCGCTGTGGACATGTGTGTGCACATTTCTGTGAAAGAAACAGAAAAAAGCAGAGGAGGCTCATATGAAGGTGCACAAAAAAAGAAAGGAGTGAGGAGGCAGATCAGTGACTGAGCAAAAATTAAACAATAATGTTCAAAAAACTAAAATGCTTAATTAGTCCAGTGTTTGGAAAAAAAAAACAACATTTTAGTGAGTGAAGTGAAAAGTGAAGAAAAAAGGACATTTATTTTACCAGTTTAATGACGAGGTCTCAATCTATCTGTTACTGTGTTTCCCAGAGCCAGTGCACGCTGCCCCACATTCCAACCTTGCAAATACCAGCAAAGCTCTTCTAGAACACCAAATCCCAGCATCCCTCAGCCAGCGAAGCACCTGGACATCCCTGCTATGGGGCAACCATATTTGTAGTTCCCCGGCTCAGATTCAGAGACCAGGAGGTAAAGGAGGAGAAACAATCCCTGACGATGAGAGAAAAGCAGCGAGGGCCCTGGCAGAACCGGGCCAAACCCGACGTTCTGTGCTGATCCCTCCAGTCCTCACATCAAAGACAGCAGGGAGCTCAGCTCAGCACGCTCTGCATTCCACCGCTCCAGAATGAGGATTAGGCTTTTTGGCCCGAAACATTCAGGCTGTAATTACAGCTTTCCAACGGTTGTTTTCCCACCAGACCTCGAGACACTGCAGGGACAGAAATGGCTGTCCACGTGGGGGGGCTGCTCAGCGCCAGCTACTACAGAGCTTATCGTGAATACTATATTAACCACTAATTTATGGGCCCACAGCGCGGCTGAGGTTTGATTTGCTCTAAAAGGAAGGATCCTGGCAAGATTCCCACAGTGGGACCATCTGTGATCGCCTGTGCTGTTAATGGGTAAACACATAATGGCGTAATGTTGAGAGGTGCTAAACGAGATCAGATTAATTTCTCAAATGAGCAGAGCACCACTCGCTCAAATGGCAGCTGGAGAGTTGCAGCAGAGAAAGGAAAACGCTCAAAGTAAAAGCTGTCGCTGCATAAACCAAGACAGGCTAACCAGATGAAACGCACACAACTTATGATAAACTGAACAAAATGTTTCAAAAGCCATTTCTTTAATAGCCACAATAATTGTGATGTGATCATGCAACCTGAAGTGCACTCTTTCTGAACTGCAGTGGTTCTAATAAAACCCAGACCAAGATGGTGCCCTTTGGTAAACCAAAAACAGGTCTGCTCAGTACACTGACTGAGGGGTGTGGGGGGGTGGGGGTGTACTGAACAGAGGGGTAAAAAGGTAAACGGGAAATCATGTGAGGTTAGGTTGCATTTAAAAAGGGATTAGAAAAAGGAGTGAAAGAGAGGTCTTGCCTTAGAGAAGAAATAAGAGGGCATCTGAGGGTCAGAGAGACACAACAGAGACGGTTGGAAAAAGGAAGCAGGAGAGTTCGAACACAAGACACACGTTAACAGGAGAAAAGAAGCAGAGATGGGAGGAAAGGATCATTTTCTGAAAAGGATTTTGGACATAATTGGTTAGCACTTAATAATGACTCACACCTCAGGTCATTCCTGTTCATTTCATTCTTACATCACATCCTCATTACACTGGATTTTCACTCAAGCGCACATTCAGTTAACAGCAAAACGCCTGGAAACCAAATGACTTTCTAATTCATTACCGGCCCCAGTTTAGCTGTGCCTGTAATCCCCTTGGCCTTGCTCACCAGTGCACGTATTCTACTCTGCTCTGTTGTGCTGCATTCAGCCTCGTTCGGCCTGTAGTTTATTCATATGTGAAGGTTTTAATTCTTCTTAAAGGTATAGTTCAGTGGGGGTTCTGTGGAGACATATGAACAGGCAATATCTTACCTGTTGTAGATAGCTCTTTTAATAACCTCAGTTTGGAGAAATACCATTCAATTATCTCCCGCCATCAGTAAATTGGGGCAGTACTGTAATTGCGACTATGTGTGTGTGTGTTTGTAGTAATCACCATCATCATCAATTACAACTAATTAGGTTTTGGAGTCAATCTGATTCAAAATGACCGCCACAGTTAATTAACCGCTGTGAACACAAAAATGGCTTCAACTCGGTCAGCTTTACTGAAACTGAGTTCACATTTGGTCTGGAAGCAGTTGAGGGTCGCCTCCATCAACTACTTCAGTGCTAACAGGATTGTGCAAAATCTTTGTTTAAAACTTTGTCATGCAAGGTGGCAGGGGATGATATGCATCCAGGGCTTAATTTGAGCCGGATCCTGCCGGAACAGGATACGGGAATGCTCTTATTTTGACAGGGTGCGTTCCGGTAACTGTTTGCTTGGATCCAGTAACTCTTGGGCTTACAAATAATAAAGTTAAGAACAAATTTGACTGCCTTGAACAAATAAAACCTATACTGGATATGCAATCTAAAATCAATTACATAAATACAAATTTTAAACACAACAGCCACTTACAAGCTTCCTAATATCACGTACGAGCTGCCCCTTCAAATAAGCATTTCTGACTCCACCCTTAAAAATATCTCCGCCCCTAAAAGTCCAAAGTCATCGCACATTTTTATTAAAAAACTCAAAAATATAAACAGCACAACTAAACTGCAACTCAGTTTGACAGTTTAAGTGGGTTATTAATAACATTTTGATTATTTATTTAAAAAACAACGAGAGAAATCTTTGATGTGTATTATTCACATCACATATCAAAACAACGGTGCTAATTTGTCAAAACAACAGTGAACAAAATGTCGAAAAGACAGTCCAATTCACGTCAATAAAAAAAGGCTTCTCATTGTCCTTAGTTGGACAAATGAGAGTTGAAGCACCTGAAGGCAGTGGCAGCAGGAGCGAGTGAGTGGGGGGGCGGTGGGGGTGCTGAGCTGTTTGACAGAAGCGGAGCTGCTCTATTCACACAAGAAGAGAGCTGTTGTTGTTGCTTTCTAACCCCTCCCACCCACAACTCCCCCTCACTCCCCCCTGCACCGCCCCCCCCCCCCACACCCGCCCACTATTTGCATTCCGACATCGATCAGTTTTCAAATTAAGCCCTGTATGCATCCCTTCAAGAAATGCAACTTTAAACTTTAACTTTAAACCTTGACAGTACAGCAAATATCATATTAAATGTTTTTTTTTGTTTGTTTTGTTTGTTTCTAGCAAAAATATGATGAAGATCCAGCAGGAAGTGTCCCAGTCTGGATCAGAAGTGCTAGCTAGCTGTGGTAGATTAAATGTTTTCTCCAAACTGAAGCTGCTTCAAAAATTGTCTTCAACAGATGAGATTAAAAATCTCTAGAAGCAGATTAGTAAACTTTTTGGTTGGTCAGCGAACGCACCCTACAGTTTATAAATGATCTCATTCTCTTTTTACAGCATGCATATTTGTGTTAAACCATATGCTAAACATTTCATTTATCCCTTAAATTATGTTTATTTTTTCCTTCTTCTATGTTCTTCTTGTTCTTTTCCTCCTCCTTTCCATCACAGGTATGGGTAATTAATTTCTTTCTACCTCTTCCTCTGTACTTATACTCTGGTGATAATCCTTCACACCATCTTACCCGCGACTTCTCCTCCAGTTTAGTCATCATGACGATGTTGGCTGTGTGCTGCTCCCAGACCATCCTCCAGAAATCCCCAAAGGTCTCAGGGAGGGGGCCCTGAGTGGCTATGTAGGCATTCTGACGGCGGTAGCCATCAATATAGTTGGCGTTAATGTAGTCACTGCCAGGGACGCCTGCAAAGGAAGGGGAAAAAGTAGAACACGTGAACAGAATGAATGAACTGAAACAAGGAAAGCAGGTAACGAGTTGGATAAAGTAATCCAGCTGGTTTTAAAATGCTGCAGTGAATGAAAACAATTTTCATCCCTGCGAACATCATTTTATATTCTGTTGTATAGTAAAAAAAAAATGGAAATGGATTATTCAAATTCTACTGCTTTGACTGAAGGTTTATGTCAAAGTAATAAAGGCTGAGAATTATCTGAGGTCACGGTACGAAGATTAATGTTTTCACAGTGTCCTCTGGCGGTGGATTGCTCAGCCGTCTTGTATAATACACGCTAAGACGATCATGGGCCTAATCTGAGTCTACTCTGGATGTGCCGCTCACAATGGCAACACAACTGTGAGGCGGTCTCTGGGTAAGACACCGCCTGTCCTGGAGGGGATTGTGTGTGAGAGTGTGATGTGGGAGACCGTCTGTGTGAGTTTGATTTAGGATCAGGCCTGCTCATCTAGGGCCTAATACCATAATCCCAAAAATCACTGAGTCACAGCTCAAACATGCACACACAGACACCAGAAAAAAAAAGTGCACGCAAAGACGTGCAAAGACGACCTCATTCTGCCGAGGTTGGACGCAGAACTCCTTTTGAGGCTTCTGATATGAGCTTGCATTCAGAAGGACAGAAGTCAATGGGCAAACAGAAGGATCCCCACAGAAAGAAAGTATGGCAGCTGATTCTCTGCCTCAGACCCCTGCAGCTGCAAAACCCCAGTCCAACACACACACACACACACACACACACACACACACACCATCCATTTTAAACCAAGGAGTAGTTTGAGGTTTTATTTTTACACAACTTAGCTCCAAAGTGATGAGCACAGACAGTAACACGCTTCAAACATGTGTTTATCAACCGCTGTCTTTAAAAGGCAGCTTGCCTCAAAGCTTTGATGTGCTTCAACTTTATTGCAAAGGGCTGCAACAGAAGTGCCACACAGATAAAACACACACACACACACACACACACACACACACACACACACAGGATTCCAGTTTTGGTGGTGGCTGCACTGGCTTGGCAGCTTGTGTGTCTTCATGGACGTGTGAAGGAAACTGGGAGCAGAAAGTGCGTATCTGCATTTGTACTTGTTCTGTTTGAATTTCCAGCACAGGGTATGTATGCACATGTGCTGAAATGTGTGGAGTTGTGTGTTTGGATGTGTGCGCTTCCTGAGCTGAAAGACAGACGGACAGAAAGAGCTGCAGGACAGGCGGGGGTGGAAGGGCTTCTCACACATGCTCGGCCCAGATAAGGCTCATCTGTTCGGGCTTGGCCTCCTACTGCCTCCCTCTCTGCACATCGGAGCAGACGGTTTCTTTGCCTCAGGTCTCTGCCAGCTGAGGTGGGTGAACGCGCTTCGAAATGCACAATGAGAACAGAGCCGAGACCGTTTTCTTTTTCTTGTTTTAGAAAGTTCAAAAGGACCAAACGCAGCAGAATTGACTCACCAAAGAGCAGTCAAAACAACCAGATGTCAAAACCTAAAGTTGAAGGCTGAGATTTTATTGAGAGAATGCATTTTGCTCACCACCTTTCATCTCAGAGGTTTTTATTAATATCGTCTTGTGTTAAGAAATGACAGCGTTGAAGCCATTTTAATCAAACCTCGACTACAATGTTGTGCAGTCATGCAACGTTACAAGATGTCACAATCCAACTATGGGTTGAGAATGACTCTCAGCTTCTAACACTCCAGACACTCCAGATTCGAGTTTATTGTAAAACTGATTGGCATTGGAGCAAATGTATTTTCTCGTGTCATTTAGCTGTGGCGGCCATCTTGAAGGGGGTTGCCTCCAGGTGTAGATGCACATAAAATGATGACATGAATATGTGTGCAGACAGACACATGCAAGAACATATACAAGCACACATTATGTGTGTGTGTACGTATATATATATATATATATATATATATATATATAAAGGCTGTTGCTGTATTTGTAATGGCTTGTTTGCACCTTGCACTTTGCCCAGGACATCCATGTAAAAGAGATTAATAATCTCAATGGATTATTTTCCTGGTAAAATGAAGGTTTAAATAATAAACAAATAAATATATGTTCTGTTTTGTGATTTTCATGATCCAGCTGGTAAGTGCAAGATGTGTAAAATCGCCACCCTTACAAAGCAAAGTTTTTGATCTTGGTGCATTTTGCACAGGTAAGACGACCAGAAATCATTACCTTATTAATAACAAAGAGTAATATATATATATATGCATATATTATCTTTTTTCTTCTTCTGGCTACTCCCGTCTTCAGGGGTCGCCACAGCGAACAAACCCACATGAAGACTTGCAATAATTTTTTAAGCTGGATGCCCTTTCTGACACAACCACAGACCACCGAGCTACCACAGCCCTCTGTGTGAAGCAGAGAGCTGCTATCTAGGGCACCCGGAGGGGCAGCTGGTGGGGGTTAAGGGCCTTGCTCAAGGGCCCAGAGTGGGACGAATGAGGGTGGATGCAGGTGTGAGCGCTTCACCTTTCCCACCAACATTTCAATTTTATCGTTCATAGGAGTTGAACCATATACACACACTACATTGCCAAAAGTATTGGAAAGAAGAAGACAGAAGACAGCTCAGTGGAAGGCGAAGGATTAGGTTTATTTTTAATTTGCTGGATACAATGTAAGTTATTCTGTCACGTAGCTTTTATAGTGATAAAGCAGCGCCACAACTCCACCATGAAACACAGAATAAAGTGCGAGAAGCTCTGATTAATGCACCAGCTGCAGCTCAAAGGGTAACTGTTTTTTCTCATATTATACAAAAACGTATATAGATAAGTTATAAAAAAAAAACCTTTGTCTTCTTCTTGCATTTCTCTCTTTGGGGGATGCCACAGTGTCACCCTCTTTGAAGCAAGTCATCTTCCTCCACAGCAAGTCGTCCTCCAAAGTTTTATGCCCAACGTGGGGCTTGAACCCATGAGATCAAGAGTCTCATGCTCTACTGACTGAGCTAGCCAGACTGTACTATACAAAAGCAATTTAATTTGTCTTTTTAACAGGTTAGAGAGGCCACATGAGATCGTCTGGAGCCAGTTCTAAATGATACAATTTATAGTTTATAAATTACATACAGTTCAGTAGTGTTTTTGTGCAGACTTGCACAGGTTCTGAAATTTTGTTAAAGATTTATCAAATATGAATGTAACGACTGTAAAGTCTGTATATTGCATATTAGGTTAAGTTTTGAAAATATAGCAAATGTTAGTGCAATATGGTTAAAAAACTGTGAAGTCTGTATTATATTTTGAGTTAAAGGTTAATGTAGTATAGTAGACTGAAGTCGTTGTTTACTTTTGTATTTATATATTTTGAATTATTTCCCTGTGATGGACTGGAGACCTGTCAAGGGTGACCCCCGCCTCTCGCTCAGTGATGGCTGATATGGGCACCAGTGACACCCGCGACCCAAAAAGGAAGAAGTGGGTAAAGATAATGGATGATGGATGGATGAATTATTTGTTCCTAGATTTTTATTTGAGAAAAAGCCAGGCAGCTAAGCTAACCTATTACTGGTAATTTAAGTTAGAGAATTTTATGCACCCTTATATTTGTTCCTATTTCTGGTATAAATATAAAACGATGCAACAAGATTTGATACAGTAAAGGACCTAAAATTATTGTTTTAAATAAATGTTCTATTTGTTTACATTGTCGTTTTATCTTTTCATCTTGTCAGTTACATAATTTAAACACAATTTATGACCTTTTCAATACAAAAATTGTTTCTGAATCGAAAATCATTTCTGAAATGAGTCATGATACCAAAAAGCGGATCTGAATTGAATCACAAGACAGTGAGAGATTTGCACCTCTAATATGTATATCTGTCTGCTGCTTCCTTAGATAGACAACTTTACTAAGTGGCTTTTCTATGTATCTGAATGTTTCTGTAAAATGCCCTGAGACACCTTTGTTTTGATTTGGCGCTATATAAATAAACTGAAATGAAATATATATATATATATATATATATATATATATATATATATATATATATACACACACACATATACGTATATATTTATGCACAAGGATAATGTAGGCAGATATATAATGGCGTTCCAGATGGGATGTTGAAGCCAGAGCCATGTAAGATTGATAGCTGATAGCAGTTTTCTCAGTGTACACAGCTGCTTCAGCAGCACTTTAAGCAGCGGAAGCTGCTGGTGCAGACGTTGTGTCAAAACATCAGCGTGTGAGGTGAGAAAATGCTGGTGACACAACGGTGAGAAATCCAACTCTACGCTTTTTCTGTAACTCCTTTATTTTTTATGATTGACAAACGGTACCGCTCGCTCATGTTTCCTGTTACTTATCTTCTGTTTCTTGCATCTAAAAGCATGTTTATGTGTTTGACCATTTAAAGCACTTAAAAGTTACCCATAAAAAAAAAAAAATTTTTGTAGTAAACAAAAAAATACTTTGTTATCAAAAGGCAATCTTTACAAAAAATGCAACATTACCTATTTTTAGGCAATGTTGGAAATTTATCATATTACTTAATTTTCCTCAAACTACTAATTTCTAATAAGTCCTCTCCTGCTCACACTTTTTTTAGGTTTATTAGTGTGGGAGTTCTGCTCTGCCAGCTCCTGCTCCCACAGTCAGACTCTAATTAGTTACACCTGTGATCCTGTGACTTGATGAGCATGAGGAGTATAAGAGACCCCAGAAGACACTCATCCAGTGCTGGAGCATTACTTGCCAACAGTAGTCTTGTTCTAGCCTTCTATTTGTGGTCCAAGCGAAATATTAATGATTTGTGTGTTTTTCTGTGCCTCCAGCGAGTTACCTTTGATGTCCTGTGTTCCTGAAATCTCCTCTGCAGATCTCAAGCTCCTCTGTGCCTCATCAGCTGCCTCCACAGCTTCCTGCCACTTGTCTTTCACCTGCACCTCTTCCACCAGGAACCATTTGGGTCTACTCTCCTCACGCCTGACCTCAACCACCAACGTAAGAGAGAACTGCAACATCATTATCACCCTCGACATCCTTGACTCAGACCTTTTCTCTGCCCCTCAGAGTTCCAGCCCTCCCCTGGCTTATTGCTTATATCTCACCTGGTAAATAAACACTGTAAACTGATTCTGAGTCTTGGTCTCTGTTCTCATTGGTCCTTATACAATGCCAAGCCAAAAAAATAAAAAATAAAGTTGCCACCTGGATTTGACTAAGTAAATGGTTATGAGCCTCCTATTGGATAATTAGTGCATGGGCGATTATCTTTAAGCTGGCAACAAGTTATTTAACCCCAACTGGTGCAATGAGCTGCTTCTCATTTCTTAAACAACCATGTTGAAAGACACATGCGTGGTCGTGGAAAAGATCAGTCTGTTTCAGAAGGGTCAAATCATTGGCATCAAGCAGAGAAAACGTCTAAGGACATTGCAGAAACTACTACAACTGGGTTAAGAACTGTCCAACGCGTTATTAAAAACCGGAAGGATAGTGGGGACTCATTGTCTTCGAGGAAGAAATGTGGCCGGAAAACAATCCTGAATGATCGTGATCGGCGATCACTTAAACGTTTGGTGAAATCAAATGGAAGAAAAACAACAGCAGCACTCAGGGCTATGTTTAATAGTGAAAGTAAGAGCATTTCCACACACACAATGTGAAGGGAACTCAAGGGATTGGGACTGAACAGCTGTGTAGCCTTAAGAAAACCACTAATCAGTGAGGCTAACCAGAAAAAAAGGCTTCAAATTGCTAGGGAGCATAAAGATTGGACTCTGGAGCAATGGAAGAAGGTCATGTGGTCTGATGAGTCCAGATTGACCCTGTTCCAGAGTGATGGGCACATCAGGGTAAGAAGAGAGGCAGGTGAAGTGATGCACCCATCATGCCTAGTGCCTATTCATCAATGCAAGATCTTGGTGAAAAATTAATGCAACACTGGATGGAAATAGATCTTGTGACATTGCAGAAGCTTATCAAAACAAGGTCACAGAGAATGCTGCTGTAATTAAAGCTAAAGGCGCTCCAATGAAATATTAGTGTGTGACCTTTTTTTTTGGTGGCGATTTTTTTTTTTGTCCAGACTGTGTATCTGGGTATAGCTGCAATTGTCATAATCAGGTTCATAATTAAAAGGTTGTAATTTGTGTCTGCATTTACAGTCTTTATTTTCATCTGTATTATATTTCTTCTTACTAAACTGGACCCAGAACAATCCCCCATCCCGAGAAAGAAATCCTTGATACATTTTTCTACGATGGTGTTTCTCCAGCTCTCCACCTCATTCCCTAACTCCCATAACAACATATCTAATCAGATTTGTTCTTCTAACCATATCCAAGTCATAAAACTTTAAGAACCTTTTGAAAGAAAACAATTTGAATGAAATATTTTATACCAAAACAGTGGAAGTGGGTCTTACCATCAACGCCTGAGAGTATGACCCTCGAGTGATCATAAGCGATGACGTTAGCATAGCGATTCTTTGGCTTGTTGACCTCCAAATTAGAGTTTTCCCATGTGAACTGCTGAGCTGGATCAATGGACTACCGGAGACAAAAGGGACAAAGCAAATGAAGTTAGAAAATATTTTGGTATTAAAATTTGTGTGTTTCAAATGAAAATGCCAGCACAGGTTCAAGGTTCAAGGTTCAAGGTTCTTTGTTTGTCACACACACCACATGTGGTACATGTGGTGGAATGAAATTGTGTACACCGGGTCTCAGGGTCACAGATTGACTTGATAGCCAAATATGCCAATTCAAATCATCAGTATCAGTGGATTTGAATTAATAAGTTAACAGTATTGTTCTATACAAATGTTGACTGGGTTCTCATATTTATCTCTATAAAATGGCTAGAATTCCTAAACAGCTTCTGCAAAATACAACTTGAAACAAACAATTGAAAATTATTTCTTAATTACACGTTGTTTACCATGTAAATATACTGTTTTAATAAAAATTAAAAAAAAAAACTTACTGAGGCTGCATTTCTTCCCAAGAAGGCACCAAGGTGTATGTATGTGGTTAAGTTACAATTGTTTCAACCTATCATTGTACTTTACAGGCAGTTATGGCACATTTTAGATGCAGTGATAGTGAGCATGTCAGGAATCTTAAGAAAATATGTTTTACTTGTTAGGTATGCTAACAAGTAAAATATTAGGTACGGAAGAGCAAAAATGACATAAAACACATCCATTTTCTTCATACACTTTTCCTTTCTGGGTTGCAGGGAGCTGGTGCCTGTCTCCAGCAGTCACCGTGCAAGAGGCACAGTAAACCTGGACAGGTCACAAGTCCATCACAGGGACACATTGCGACAAATAAGACCAACAACAGTCATTCCCTCACTCACACCTAGAAACAATTAAGTTACCAATTAGCCTAACATGCATGTTGCTGGTCTGTGGGAGGAAACCAGAGTACCTATAAACTCCACACAGAAAGGCCTGGAGGGGAACATGCTAGCTTCTCACTGTGAAGCAATAACTAACCACCTCTCTGCCATGCTGCCCTTGGTTCTTTCATGTATATTTAAGTACAAGGTGAAATAAAATACCACTTCTCTTGTCAGTGGTGTGGTCGAGCCGAGCATTGCTAGAGATTCAGCAGCTAGAATAATATTGCTGCTTCACATTCTGGTTGTTATTGATACAATGAAATAGTTTTGTCCTCTAGATAGCAAGAGGTTAATCTTGTGGGTAGCATTCATTCATTCATCCAACATGACAGGAGTCTTTTATTACTGAGGAATTTTTTAATGCATCTCTCCTTAAAATTGAAGTCTAGAGATTGGGAAGGGGGACTTCATTGACTCCCAGCCATTTTTAATCAGACATTGCAGGGTCTCTCTGTCATTCTTATTGTAATGACCATACCAAGAAGTGATACACCTGCTCAGGATGCTCTCATTAGTGCACCTGTCAAAGGTGGTAAGGAGAATGATTTTTGGATTCTTTTGTCTCTTACAATTGTACATCTTTTCTGAGCTTTCTTGACCAGATGTCGTATTGATTGTTCAGGAAATATCCTCAGTGAAAAATCCTAAAAGCTTTGTGATGTTTACCCTCTCTTAAGGGAGCCATTGATGTGCAGGAGAATAATCATTTTTTTCTAAGATGCACAATAGGTACTTTAATATTTTTAAACATTAAAAGACAAATGTTGTCTCATTGCCAATTCACAGCTCCATCTCAGCTCTGTAAGAGTCCAACTACTGTTGTGTCATCTACAAATTACTTGAGCTTATTTCTGCTAAATTTGGTAGACAAGTTGTGTGTCATCAACGTGAAAAGCAGAGGACTGAGTATACCTACTTGAGGTACCCCAGTATGAACGATGGTGATATTTTACCACAACACAAACTATTGCCTGACAAAATTCTGCAAGACCTCTTTTTGGAGTCATTGGTTATCTCAAAAGTTTAACAGAAAATTGCAGGAACTGGTACAATGTTCAGAAATTACACCTTACAGATATAGCCCAGCATTACTGAAGTTCCAACCTGCCATTAAAAACCAGCAACAAATTAAAGATTACCAATGCATTACTGATACCAGACAGGAACATGGGTACTTATGATATCCCATTTCAAGAAAGGCTTTTCACTTCCAACAGAGAGACTATCTGCCAAAGAAAGATGATAAAAGCACAATAAATTTCCACTGGTAGAAGGAGGATGGTTGTGTCAGACCATTAAGCTCCTGGAGGGTAATTACAGTGTAACCATCGCTGTTAGTCGGGAGAGGCAGACATGAGGTCATTACAGGGCTGTCAATGGAGAGGCACAAAGAGGGGAAAGCCGGAGCAATTTAGCAATTTTGAATATTTTACGACACATAATTATGGCTTTGTGGGGAAAAATGGACAGGAGTAGTGCTGAATAAGTGCATGTATGTGTATGGGTGAGTTTAAGATGGCTTTCTCCCCGCTGCCAGTATCAAGTGTGTCTGATTATCACACCACAATCATTCCTGGCCTCCCTTCTCCCCTCTTCCATCCGTTGCTCTCTCGTTCCTTCATTGAGGGTTCAGCACCCAACAAAGCACACAGTCATGCAGAGAGAATGTGAGGCCCAACGAAGTGGTTCCAACGATAACCACAATCACACACAGCTTCTCTCTTTCACCGTCTCGTCCTTTCTCCCAACACTTCTCTCCTGTACAACACCCTCGTTCTGTTTTTCCACTTTTTTGGTTAATCTGTCCCTGTATTTTCTATACATCTGGCACACACAATCTGTCTTCTTCTTCTTGCAGTAGCCAATTAGAGCCTCATGTCTCCATCCTCACCCAGAGGCCCTTCGGTCGACACACATTTTTTTTTGTAAGCAAAAAATGAAAAATAAAAACAACATTTTTACTCCTTTAACAGCTCTCTGTGGAGCTCATTGTAATACCAGCTCTGGTTACTAAAACAGCCAGCATGGTTTTGAAACGTTTCTGCTGATCTGCGCGCTTCTGTTGTTAAGTGCACACTGAGTTCAGATGCACAGTTGATGCCATTGTTGATTCATATTAACTGTGCTGCAAGTGGAAAGAAACTAATCAAGATTTTCTTGTGTGTGCAGAGAACACTTGCTCGCTGCATCACTCGGGTTACTCTCTGTGGGTGCTTCTTGATTTCTATTTTCTGCGTCCACCAGAGCGTAGAAACGAGAGCTCGATATTCATCTGGCTTTAGGCACACTGTCTTTGAGCTTGCAGTTTAAATTTTCCTCTCATATTTGCGTAGATAACAGCGAGACAGTAAACGCCATGAAAGTGCGGTTCATCTCACGGGAAGCCGACAAATCAAAATGCAATGTCAACGCAGAGGCTATAGAAAATGAAAAATGACACGTCGCTGATAAACGCGAGCCCCTTGCAACAAAATCGGATGAATTTCCCCAAGTTGGAGATATTTAGTGGCAGATAATCGGCATTCCTACCTCATACTCTTGAGAGAACTTGAGATTGTCGTTTGCCTTGAGGCGCTCAGTGTGATCTGCCAGCTCAGAGATGGGGATGGGCGGGTGACTCGCCATGCCTGCAGAGCACAGAAAAAAAAGGCTGTTCTGATACCAATACTGTCCTGCTGAACTCTTTTTTTTTGGAGGAAAATGTTAAAAGCTGGAATTCTCTAAGGAGTTTTTGTTTAGTGTTCAGCCCATGGTCAGCACAGGAGGCAAATGGAAGTGGGATCTTTATTATTTTTCATTATTTTCTTTTGTTAAGTGGTCATTTTCTCTTCAGACAGACTGGAGAGAACAATGTGTGAGTTCAAAAAGCTGCCGAGACACAAAAAAGATGTCCTCTGAGTATATGAACACGGCTGGTGAGGATAAAAAAAGACAACGGCACAGGCAGTTATAAATTAAGTATGATTTTTGTCTTGCGATTTTAACGTGGTGCTTGGTGAAATGTTGTCAACTGATGCAGCTTCATCCTATATGGAGTGGAGGGTTAGTCAGAATGAAAATGGAAGGATAGAAAGAAGGAAATCTGTGGTTGACTAAGACCAACTAACTTGACAAACGGCGGTAACCGCGGTACACTGAAACACGGTAGGCTGTAAGGGGAAACAACACAGTGAACCTCATCAGAACGGCTGATTCTGACTCCACATGGTGCGTTGGCTGTATGGTTTTTGTTTCAAATCTACCTGGAGTCTGGAAGTTGATCCGCCGCAGCTCCACAGGATCTGTGGGATGGTGGGAGGACATGGCTTTGTTGCAGGGAAAACTGCTCTTCCTTCCCTCAGCTTCGGCCCGTTTCCTAGAATAACAGACACAATTTACCTCAGTTTGATGTACTTAAAATCATTCTGCAAGAAATCTAGAGTGGTGAAGGTTTGGGCTCGTATACACTGGTGTTTAACTTTTTCAGATATAAATCTCATCCATTGTCCCTGAGCTTTCTGGTTTGTTTTTTATCTTCCCCGTAGTGCAGACCTGTCATGTTTGTATTGGCTTTGGCTGTAAGAAAGCAACCAATGTATGCAGAGCAAGGGAACTCAAATAAATCTCAAAACCATCAGCTCTCCTTTAACATCCTGTTGGTCTCATACAAACCATACCAAGTCTTGGTCCGCAAGTTTTGTCATTTAATGATTTAATGAATGCGCTAAAGGTTCAGAGATAAGCACTGACTGATTAATGCCCAATGAGGCTTTTTGTTTGTAATCAGAAGTTTATTTGTATTCATATATACTTGTAAAAAATTAACTAAGGAGACAGTAATATTAAAAATCTATGAGGATTCATGTTGCTACAGTGTTTGAACGAGTAAAACGCAGAGAAAACCTTGTATTGATATTGTAGTCAACATACATTTTTTTGTTTATTATTGCTGAGTGTAAGCATCACTTTTATGATACATTTTCTTGCCATACTGGTACATCTCGTCTCCTCTTGCTGCAGCGGTCTGTGAACAGTGCCACTGCCAAGTTTTATTTTCACTCAGCTGATTTGAATTAATGAGGTTGGTTTTTGCTTCTGCGTGTTATTTTGACCTGACCAAGCTTTGTTTGGTTTAGAGGTTTTAAATGCCACAAATCTGCTTTAATTGTGTTTAATCCTTTAAGGGCTGTTGGCCAGCTGCAGTAGAATAAAACCTGAGCCTGCTATGGGAAGGGTGATCACCTGTATCTGCCCAAACTCTCACTGAATGTACATGTACACCCTAATTATTTAGATATCTAGATTAGTCCTACACACTTTCTTTCTTTCATAATTAATGTATTCACACCAGAAAAATGCTAAAATAAAATGGTATATTTTCTGGATTTTAAGACTGAATGGTGAACAAGCCCATCCAGAGCAGATGGAGCAGATGCCATTATTCAGAATTTTGAAGAATAATACAGTGGCTTCTAGCGTACGCCAGTGCATTAAATGAAACTAAGTCTGTGGAACTGAACAATTCATTCAGTGGACCTAACTTTTAAACATGGTCATCCAGCAGCATTAGCCTTATTCTGGCTCTAAATCAGTCAATTTTATAAAGCAATCCCCAAAGAGGCTTTTCAAGAAAGAAAAGTCCCTGCAGGCCAGAAGAAATGGTAATCAGGAACTGTTACCTGTCAGGTTTGCTGGATCCGAGGGGCGCGACGAGCAGATAAAAGAACAGACAAGGAAGAATAAGATTAGTGTCCGATCGAAGGGCATCAGACAACAGCAGTGCTGAACTCATCGTTTTCTTCCTCATGCTCAAACTAATCAGTTTCTCGGTGCCACGTTAGATATGCATAATAAAACCTCACGTGGACACAAAAGTGAACAGTAGACTTAAATGCAAATAAAAAAATATATACATTTTGCTCTGTCAAACACTCCATAACCTATAATCTACTGTACTGGAAACATGGCTCCAAGTTACATGTAAAACTTTCGGATTATTACCATCAAGGTTAATAATTCTGCTGCACCACATCTGTCACAGCTGTTATTCATGTAAATTATTAAACCTGTAGCCAGAGAACCAGATGATTATCATGAATAATACTAATAGCCAGTAATGCTTTCTTTATCTTTTATGGTGTTCACTTTGTCTGGCCAAAAATGCAGATTATGAAGAAAAACAAGAAGAATTTGCACGAGCTGAGAAAAAGCTGAATTCTGAAGGACTGCTGGAATAAAATGGACAAAACTGAACTTGTAAATTTAAACTCAGCACAACATAAGTTAAAATGAGCAAAACTGGAACTAAAAGATTAAATTAGCAAAACAATAGCAACTAGCTGAAATGAGCAAAACTGTAGCTAATTTCTTGTTAGTAAACTAGTAGCTAAATGCTAAAATTAGTGTAAAAGGGCTCAAACAGAGCAAGTATATTAGAAGCAGATTTCAAAGACAACAGCATTTTGTGAATAAATTGAAGCCATCTCAGTGTATTTCTAGGGGGAGTTTTATTTTATAATATAAAGTTACAAAATCAACGTGCACGAGGAAATAAATGGTTTAAAAAGCCCAAAGTAAGCAGAAGCTTTAGTCCAAAAGCTGCACTAAAGAAACTCTAAATCGGAAAACCATGGATAATCTGGTATTTTGTGACTCAACATGAGTTTAGACACAGAAGCTAAACTATGTTTAGTTTCAACAATGTTCAGTCAGGTCATCTGGACGGTTTCTTTTTTTTTGATGAGACGTTTCGTCCTTCATCCAAATGACTTCTTCATTCCAAGAAGCCACAAACAAACTGGAGTCCCACAAATACCACACTCCCATAGTGGGAAAAAATAAAATAAAATAAAACAGTTTGCTGGTGATAAGATGGCCTCTGGGGCCCGCCCTCTCCTCCGTCACTCCTCTGAGGCAACCATGCCAAAAGGGTTCAAAACACCAAAGTTCATGCTCAATAATCCAGGTTACAAATCCAGCAATGTTCAGTCAGATCATCTGGATGGTTTCTTTCATTTTTCTTTTTTTTGCTGAGACGTTTCGTCCTTCATCCGAAAACAAAAAGCAAAAAGGCAAAAAACAAAAAAAAGTCCAGATAATCTGACTGAACATTGCTGGATTTGAAACCTGGATTACTGAGCATGAACTGATGGCATGTTTAGCTTGTTTCAAACAGTTTAAAGCACGCTTCCTAAATACTAAGTCGAAACTTTCAGAGTAACAATCAGATTTTGTTTTGTGAAGGATTTTGTTAAACATTTAAAGCCTTTCTCCACAAACTGAGTATCTTTTTAGAACTCCACTCTCTGTCTCTAGACAATGCTGTTCAGTGTTGAGTTATTGTCTTTTTATTTTTTACCTATACCATCCTGTTTTTACCTTTTAAAAAGGAGAATGGCGATGACGATGCAGACGATGAAGATCACAGCCAGCACAGGACCCACCACCCACAGCAGCCCCTCCTCCTCATCAATGATCGGCTGAGGATCCACATCCGATGAGGTCACGGGGTCAGAGTAAGGGCTCGTTGAGAACATTGTCTGCAATAAACCGTAGTTTTATGTTATTTCTTGTATAAACATGTTAGTATGTAAGTCATAAACTTGTTGTTTGGGGCCGAGCTTACATTTTCTGAGAGGTCAAGCAGTGCGAGCACAAAGAAGACATACTCCTGTCCACCCACGAGGGGACGGTTACGGAAGTCGCCGTAGTTTCGTCCATCTCCTAAGGTGAACTCCAGGGGGAGGGTCTTAAAGTGCGCTGTGACATAGGCCCTTGGATCTGACTGGCCTGCTTGCCTTCGGATGCGAAGCGCCCGGCTGACGCTGGTCCTGTTGATTCCTTTAAGGAGCTGAAACAGACAACGGTACAGGATGGTTACTGGGTAACACGAAGAGAGGAAACAGATCGAATCACACAGACAGAAATAATAGCTAGGTGTAACTTTCGTTTGAAATACAGCACGTTTAAACAAAGTGCATCATCTGTGGAACTCTGGAGGGTAATTTCTCTGAAACGTAGTCGTAAAATCGCAGTTTGAAGTATTGACAATTTAACCTGCATGAAACCTCTCTTTATGGAAGGAACAAAAGGCTCTACAGAGGATTTTCACTAAAGCACATTTATCTTCATCAACGGAGTTGCTGCAGCATTTATCCATTTATTCAGTGCACACCATAAAAGGTCTATTTAACCAATCCCTCACACGAATGTGCTTTCAGAACAGGATAATGAGGTAATTATGTTTTTAGGAAAAAAAGGCAGGAAGAGGAATTGGATGGGAAATGGCAATATTCTTTGAATTAAGCCAGCAGTTGATGGCTTGTTGTCTGTCCTCACATACACAGATGAAAGATGCACAGGTTTCAGGAAAAGATAAGACTTCGACTAAGACTGTGTATGCATTTATATAAAATTGAAATGTTTATATTTTACAGACTTTTTAAAACTTCCTTATAGTTTTCATTCTAAGAAAGTACATCTATAGCTGATTAACTTTTGGGAGTCAACTCAAGAAAAGATGGTCCCCCCGGCCAACTGACTTTAAAAAACACATAAATGGCTATAAATCCTTCAGTTTAACAAATATTAAGTGGTTACATTTGGTCTGATGGTAGCTGAGAGTGGGCAGCACGGTGGTGCAACTGGTAGAGCTGCTGCCTCTCAGCGAGCAGGTCACCCTGGTTCAAATTCTGGTCTGGGGGCCTTTCTGGGTGGAGTTTGCATGTTCTCTCCATGCGTGGGTTTTCTCTGGGTACTCTGGTTTCCTCCCACAGACCAAAAACATCCATGTTAGGCTGATTGGTAACTCTAAATTGTCCCTAGGTGAGAGTGAGAGAGAGAATGGTTGTTTGTCTCGTTTGTCTCTATGTGGGGGTGGCTGAGAGCGGAGTATCTATGGACTGGAGACCTGTTCAGAGTGTCCCCTGCCTCTCACACAGTGACTGCTGGACATGGGCACCAGTGACCCACGCGACCCAAAAAAGAAAGAAGCGGGTAAAGATAATGGATGGATGGATGGATGGATGGATGGATAGATGGATGGATGGATGGATGGATGGATGGATGG
>NC_056500.1:42123306-42140527 GCF_014905685.2 Nematolebias whitei
TGGATACATGGATAGATGGATGGATGGATGGATGGATGGATGGATGGATGGATAGATGGATGGATGGATGGATGGATGGATGGATGGATGGTAGCTGAGAGTTACTTGCAGCGATTGAGTTCACCACAAAGTATGAATGTATTTCTTTGTTTAAAAGTTTGACACAGTTATTTGTCTGCTAGTCAAATACAGTAACTCATTAACTCCTGGAGTGTTCATGAATCTACGCCAGTGTCCTCCATCGCTGAGGGATTTGAACAGTGACTGTAATTTTGAGTGTTTTTCTGGACTGGAAGTGATCAGGGAATGCAATTAAACCTTAATGTTTTTGGTGCGAGATACTCGTGTGGGTAGGAGTCACTCTGTGTAGAAGAACAGAGGTAGATTCCCCCCCCCACTTGTCTAAGGCTGAAAGGAGTGGGCAGTCCCCCCCCCCCCCACACACACACACATATATATATGGCCATCTGTGGTGGACATTTTGGATTTTGACTTGGTAATCTAATTTTGATAGTGACCTTTATATTTACACCAAGATGTAGCCACACCAAAATGGAAGTCGCTTGCCAAGTTGTTTACTTTTCAAGTTACCCAGCTGACAAGGTTAACATATATAAATACTGTATATATGCAGCTTGATTTTTAACCAGTACAGGCAAAAGAGAGCACATTACACCAGTTTTGGCCTCACTGCACTGGTTACGGTTCACTTTTGAATCCAGTTCAAAATACTTATGTATGTCTACAAATCACTGAAAAGTGTCGCCCCCCCCTTATCTCTCTGATCTGCTACAACTGTATGTCCCACCACGTTCCCTGAGGTCAGTGGACCAGTTGCTCCTCACAGTTCCAGGAACTCGTCTTAAGCACAGAGGTGACAGGGCCTTCTCTGTAGCAGGACCAAGACTCTGGAACGAGTTACCTCTGCTTGTCAGACAGGCCCCCTCCCTCTCGGTTTTCAAGTCCCGTTTAAAAACTCACTACTATTCGGTGGCTTTCAACACCAGATGTTCATTGTTTTGAACCTGTATGCTCCACATTGGTTTGTCGTCATTACTACATCTGCATCGTTTTTTTGTCTATATTCTGATTTACTTCATTTTGTATTTTGCTTTGTGTGTTACTTGTTGTTCTGTCTGTACAGCACTTTGGTTGGCCTTGTCGCTGTTTTAAGTACTCTATAAATAAAATGGTATGGTATATAGTGGCAGCCATCTTGGATTTTGCTACGGCAAGCCAGTTATCTAAATGAAACTTTTTTACAACGAGATGTAACCACACGCCAAAATGGTTCTGTTTAAAAAAAGGTTGAATGAGTACCTTGCCTTTTTGTCAAGTTATCATGCTCAAAACATGCACGGATGGACAGACAGAGGGTAGAACTAATTCCCACTCTTCGTTTTGCAACGGGGGACAATTATTGGATATATTTGTAAACTGAGACATTTTTGGAGTTAAGGTTTTAAAGATTTAACCAAAACAAATATAACCATTACTTTTTCCTTAAGATGAGCTTAGTTTAAAAAATTGGCATGAAAAAGAAGGGAAGTATGCATTTCGTCAATGAATACTATTACTATTATTACTATTAATTACTATTAATACTATTCAATTGCTTACTAGTGTATCTTTCGGTGCAGAGTGTATCTCACCTCATCCAGGTTCATCTGATCCGGCTCATCCCAGGGATTCAAAAACTTGCCTCCTCTTTGTTTCTTCAGCGGTACCACCACCACGTAGTAACCCCTAAAACACACATTATGACCAGAGATCAAGCCTACAAACGTATGCCACATGTTATTGTGTTTTTAAAATGAGTCCGACTCTCAGCCCTGACTCTTACAGACTGGCCTGTAGAAGAACATTGATACCTAATGTAACATCTGTGTGGTAAATATACAGCTAAAGGCAGCAAGCATCGGAACAGCTTGAACAGGAAAGACACAGACTGTCACCACTGCAATAATCTCAAATAATTAGTATACTTTGTAATAAATATTACCTTTTACACTCCTAAGTGTTTTTCTCCCCCGCCAAAACACCTTTTTTGTCACTTTGCCAATCCAATTGTCATGATCTCTGCTCTCTGCCACGCCCACTTCTTCATCGCAATCACGCTCCATGGACCTGCTGTCTGCTCTATATAAGAGCTTCGTCCACGCTAAGTCCCTGCCAGATTATCCAACAGTTTTTATATTAGATGTCCAGCTTTTCATCTATGTCCACGCCTGATCTTCTTGACTCTACCTCACGCCTGTTTACTGGATTCTCTGTCCTGTCTGCCCCATGTCCGGTTTGTTCTGCCTTTCTGATTCTGGTAACTACGACTTTTTAATGCCCATCGGTTTTTGGATTAAGGATTCCCCTCTGGATTTATTCTCGGACCTCCCTGAGTTTGACCCTTGCTTCTCTTCTCGGACCACGATTAAAGTTTTCCCCTCTGTCGGATCAACTCACAGCATACAGGCCACCCTCTCCAGCTGCTTGCCCACCACCTATGGTGACGTTATTGTTACCAGCGACGCTGTCTCTCCAAGCTCTGGAAGTTGGCTCTGCCCCTCACCTCACCTGTCTGAGAAGGTTAGTGGCTGTCTCCTGCTTTTTATCCACGTTCTTTGAAACCTACAGCTACTAACGGTGTTGTCTCTGCAGACCAGTTCCTGTGACTGGACCCAGACTCACACCAGCAGCTTTAACATAATAAAATTGTTGAAATGCTCTTGGTGTCTGGCTGAACTCTTGAATTCAAAACCTGGTTCTTGTCACCAGCATTTTTTTTTCAACAAAATGACATAGTTCATGAGCAGCAGAAGTCTTCAGCCTTCTATTACAGCCTCTCGTTTGTTTTAATTAGCCGCCATCCAAAGGGGAAATGTGGGTGTTAACATTTATGCCTGTGTGTGTGGTAGTAGCTGAGTCATTTCCAACACTTACTTTGAGTGTGACATCATGTGATATCGCATTAAATTACGCATAGTAATTTTGAATGTTTGCT
Source organism: Nematolebias whitei (assembly GCF_014905685.2). Taxonomy (NCBI): domain Eukaryota; kingdom Metazoa; phylum Chordata; class Actinopteri; order Cyprinodontiformes; family Rivulidae; genus Nematolebias; species Nematolebias whitei. The sequence continues at coordinate 42,126,302 of NC_056500.1, forward strand.
TAAAACAGCTAAAACTGTCATTCCAAGACGTTCCAACAACTTCTTATTTAAACACAAGGATGAGGCAGATCTTTCCATCTAACTGTTGGGAAAAAAATAATATAAATTCTGTACTGTCTATATGTTTTTATATGAAGTGGCAGCTGCTGTGAAACAGTGTGGCTTCTACAGACCGACATCTGCACGTGTTTGATATTTTCTGATGCCGCAGAGTCCAAAAACATTATCACTGGATCAGATCTCTGCTGATGAGCAACAAGCAATTCATTAAGGCACAGACATTAAAACCCTCCAGGAGCTCATGTGCTGATCAAAGAAATCAAAATCAGAAAGAACGAATCATGTGTAAAGTTCAGGAGTTTATTAAAGGCAAAATGTTGTTAGGTAGAAAATAAAAACTCTGCTTTGAAACATTTTTTATGAACAGACAGAAAAAAGGCTTTAGGAAATACATGAGCTGCGATGGGCTGACTCATCTTGTATTTTGAAGCTGTCGTAATACTTCTGAATGTACTCCAGGTTTGTTTTAGGTACAAAACTCAGAGTACAAGAACAGGTCTGTGCGTTCACTAGGCCTGTCACTAAATGAAAACAACCGTTGATAAAATCAAAGAACTGACCTCACAGAGTCTTTAAAACAACTGAACAGTCATCCGTTTTGCCCTCGACTCCTCACTAACCTGACTTTTGCTGTCGTCTGCACGGTTGGCAGCTGCACTGTCACCATGCCGTCTGCGTTGGTCTTCCCCACAACAACGGGTTTGGTTTTCAGGATGTCCGGGGCCGTTACGGCAGTGACGCGGTGCTGCAGGCCGCCGGCGCTGTTGGCCCGGTTAGTAAGCAAGAAAGAGTACTGGGTGTCCGGATCCAAACCAGTGATGAGCTTCTGTGTCTGTTTGCCGTCTACCTCCACAGACTGGCCCTTTCCATACAGGATCTGGGCAGAACAACATGTATGTTTGGGGTTTTAATAGGTGGAAACATTGAGACACAAATCAGCTGAATTACATCAATACCAAACACTTATTGATATCCACATTAAAACACTCTGTCCTCCAGCAGTCACATGCCCAAGTGTCCCTGGGCAAGACACTGAACCCCTTGTTGCCTCGGACACTAATCTTATTCTTCCTTGTCCATTCTTTTATCTACTCGTCGCCTCTCTCACATCCAGCAAACCTGACAGGTAACAGATCCCGATTACCATTTTTTCTGGCCTGCAGGGACTTTTCTTTCTTGAAAAGCCTCTTTGGGGATTGCTTTACAAAATTGACTGATTTAGAGCCAGAATAAGGCTAATGCTGCTGGATAACCGTGTTTAAAAGTTAGGTCCACTGAATGAAAGCACTGATTAGTCTCTTTATGATTTGTTCAATTAGCTTTGTAGAGGTCCAGTAGAGTGCTGTATGAATGGGTAAATGAGGCACAGATTGCAGTGTAAAGAGCTTTGAGAATCTTGATAAGATAGAAAGGTGCTATATAAGTACAGTCTATTTAGCATTTACCATCAGTTTTCTACCAGATGGTTACTTTAGTTTAGTCTGTAGATATATTTGATACAAACCAGGCCACAATCTATGTGTGCAACTTTTATTACCGGACACCAAACAATAATCACTGGATGTACATTTTATTTAAAACTGATCAACTACTGTGAGATTCTGCCTCAAGTGGAGGAGTTCAAGTATCTCTGGGTTTTGTTCATGAGTGAGGGAAGAATGGAGCGTGAGATTGACAGACGGATGATGTAGCGTCTGCAGTATTGCGGACTCTGTGCTGGTCCATTGTGGTGAAGAGGGAGCTGAGCTGTAAGGCAAAGCTCTCTGTTTACTGGTCGGTCTACGTTCCTACCCTCACCTATGGTCATGAGCTCTGGGTAGTGACGGAAATAATGAGATTGCGGATACAGGTGGTTGAAATGAGTTTCCTCTACAGAGTATCTGGATTCTCCCTTAGAGATAGGGTGAGAAGTTCAGTTATAAGGAGAGACTTGGAGTAGAACCGCTGCTCCTCCATATCGAGAGGAGCCAGTTGAGGTGGTTCAGGCATCTGGTAAGGATGCTCCCTGGGCGCCTCCCTAGGGAGGTGCTTTGGGCATGTCCAGCTGTGAGGAGACCCCTGGGAAGACCTAGGACATGCTGGAGAGACTATAAGTATCTCGGTTGGCCTGGGAACACCTTGATGTACTTCCAGAAGAGCTGGAAGAGGTGGCTGTGGAAACAGATGTTTGGGCCTCCCTGCTCAAGCTGCTGCCCCTGCAACCCGACTTCGAAACAAGAGGAAGATGATGGAAGGGTGGATGGATTACCTACTGGAGTCAACACCAGGGTTCCCAGTCTTTCATGAAAACTAAATTCCCTGGGTTTTCCCTAATTTTTCCCTGAATAAATCCTGAAATTCCAGGAAATATTTCAGTCATATGAAACACTCAGAACTTAAGTGTCTTAGGTGGTGGGAAAAGGATTTACTGTAGCAGGGAATTAGAATTTTACAGTAGCCTATGATACGAGCATCCGGCAATTATTCCTAATAAATAATTATATTGGATAACAACAGCCAAAGCAGATGGCCACTTGTCCTGAACCTGATTCTGCTGGAGGTTTCTTCATTTTAAAAGAGAGTTTTTCCTTTCCACTGTTGCCACTGTGCTTGCTCAGGATGGGAGACTGCAACGAAGCCAAGATTCAACTTGTCTGCTGCATTCCTTAGGTAGAGAACTTTACTAATTGGCTTTTATGTATGTGAATGTTTCTATAAAGTGCCCTGAGACAACTTTGTTGTGATATGGCACTATATAAATAAACTGAATTGAATTGAATATTAAAAAGCCACCATAGCCAGTCAGTAAGGAACAGTGAATATTTGTAGTTTTGGAGAGGAGTGTTTTTCTAATTGAACGGGGGATGCAGGTAAACCTTAAATGTTTTTGGTGCAAGACAGTTATGTAGGAGTTATCCTGTATGCAAAGATAGAGGTAGTATTTTTTTTCTTGTCTGAGGCAGTGAATGGAGGGCAATCTTATACTTTGTACATCATCTGGCCCATGGTGGTCTTAGCCACCATAGATTAATCTTTGGCCACCCTAGTCATTTGAGGAAACTATCCTTTTAAGCAATATAAAAATTAGAAGGTACAGTTTCATCCAATGATGGGGTGGACTGCATATAAATATGGCAGCACCCATCTCAGATTTTGACGTGGCAACTCAGTTTTCAAGAGGAACCTTTCTTATGCCTAGATGTAGCAACACACAAGAATGGAAGTCAGTACCTCACAGCTATCATTCAAGATATCGTGAACAAAAAAATGGATAGACAGCATTTCCAATTACCTGTCTTCTCTCCACAACAGGGGACAATAAAGGACAGTGTATTCTTTAGAGCTGGACTAACTTTTGATTGACAAGTCATATACAGTATTTCCATGATAAATGTCCAGCGTTTAAATCACACATTTTTCCAAATTAAGCTTGGTTTACAATGACTTTTTATTCTAGCAATAAATTAAAATTTTCTGATTGTAACTTTTAAAAATAGAGAAAAACAAACAGTACATTGAATCAAATGTTCACTTTTTGGCAGCTGACACATAAATGAAATTTCTTAAAGTACAAGCTCTTAATACAGCTCATTGGAAATGACGTACAGTGAACGGCTGGGCTGGGTTCTTGTCTCGAATCTCCCAGGAGAGCAGAACCGAGTTCTTCATGGCTGCCTTTACTCTGAAGTTGGTGGCAAAAACTGCAACACAGAACAGAAAAAAACAAAGAAAAGATAAAAGTATGTTATTTTCATGAGGCTCACTTGTTTCCTGCAGAATAAAACAGAATATTCTTACCTGTGTTTTATTCTCTAGAACCAGACTCAACATAACTTTTGATCTGACTATCAGACAGACTGAACTGACAGACACTTGCCCAGACCCATGAGTCTTACCTTGCTTTTTGGAATAGACTGGGTCTGAGGCTACACTGACAGGACAATGGAAAATGACACTTAGGATGCAGTTACTAGATGTTATATGTCTGTGTGTATGTGGGAACTTGTAGAGTACACAATCAAATGTTTCTGTAAGAAAGAGTGCCTTGCATCCAGAGTAAAGATGATGGGTTAAAAATGTGAGAGGGATCCTACCTTGGTCTAGCCGCTGCGTCCTGAACTGGACAGCGGGGCTGTAAGGCCCAGGACCGACAGCTGTGAACGCACACACCCTGACATCATACACTGTATCGGCACTCAGACCCTCCAGCAAAACACTGGACCTTTGAATGGGCACCACAACCTCTGAGGCGTTCCCTCGACTGTTTATGTCTTTATACAGCACAGAGTACTTAGCAATTTTCCCATTTTGCTCAATCAGAGGGACTGCTTTCCACGCCAGTTGGAGAGAAGTGTCAGACGCCTCCTCTAAGATAATATTTTCTGGGTATCCAGTTGGGGAATCTTCTGGAGTAGTCACCTCCTTTACAGACTCTTCTCCGTAGCCCATTTTGTTGTGAGCGGAGAGTCTGAACACGTAGTTAGCTCCTCTGTGGATGTCCTGCGCAGTGTAGCGGGTTTCTTTGGTGGGGAACTCAACAACTGTAAATGGAAGAACGTCAACACGGCCGAAGGTGAGGCGATATCCCAGGAGAGGTGTGGGCGGGTCGGGAGGGGGGTACCACTGTAGCACAGCAGTACCTGAATCAGTTGCACTGACCAACAGCTTTGGTTTCTCAGGCACTATTATGAGGAGAACGGTGAGAGTAGGAAGGAGAGAAGGGTGAAAAGAAAATTAGAGGGTAATTACAAATTACATTATGTATAACCTCAAGCAAACGTGGAACTACTGGCACTGCAGCGTGTGAAAGGGTGACTTGTGACTCATTCAGTAATTTAATGTGCTCCAATACCTATTGATGCTAAACATAAGTACTAGCAGATGCATTTGAGTTGTTTGTGCTTTTTTCAGTTTGTGCGGACACACTTACGAGGCAGGGCGGTGCATACAGTAACAGCTTTGCTGCGAGCACCATCACCCTTAGCAGTGTAAGCTCCCACTGACACAGAGTAGGCCGTGTCTGCCTTCAGCTCTCCAAGCACAACCTCCTAAACAACAAAACATCTATCAGCTACAAAAAGCAACAACTTTAGTGTATTCCTACTGAAGGGTTTCGTACTTCTGAGCGTTAAGTACGTGTGTAATTTACTGCACTTTGTGGTACTCAGCCAGAATATGACTTACAGTGAGTGTTTTTCTAAGATCAAGAATACAACATAAAGTACAAAGTGGACGTTTATGTCACGCAAAAAGTTCTTACTCCAGTTGATATTTTAAAGCTACCATCTCACGTGTCACTATGTTTGTATTTTTGTTATTGAATAATATTGTTAGCAAAATATTTACTCACATATTCAGTTGAGTCACCATATTCCCACTGGACAATGAAGCAGTACGGAAGGGAGAAATGACAGAAAGACAAATTAGAATATTCTTTATTTGTGCTATCAGTGAACATCCACATATGTCCTACAGTCCTGGAAATATCATAATAAACTGTCAACATTATAGAAGTTTTGCAAGTATCCTATTTAAAGATGAATTATTGTATTTAATAACATATTTATACTATTACTTAAATTACAGGTATCTCTTGTAAAGAGTCCCCGAGGCTCAATGGGATTAACCTGTATAAATAAAGTTTGAATAAAAAAAAAATACTACTACTAATTATATCATAAATGCTGATCCTAAAATATTTCTAAAATCAGAATGGTTTCAAATGCTCCCATTAAATCCCAGACACTTTACCACCCTTTGGCATTCCTTCTGCAAAATAACTGACTCGGCTGAAAAATGTGCCCCCCCCCCCCCCCCTTTTTGTAGCTACAATTTGTTATGGAGCCCAGTCTCTAATTTCATTCAACAGAGTTGTTGTGGTTTGGATGTTAAGAACCAATACACGATTATGTTGTGCATGAGTAAACATATGGTACAAAACAGTAGAACCACACGAACGTATATTGAACAATCATCCACGCATGCCCGGAGTCGGCTGCTTGATATCTGACTGCGGCCTCCTCGTGATGGCCTGAACGAAAACAAGACCTCACTGGAAGATTATCTGGCCTGCTGGAGCCTGGACTATCTGGTTCAGCAAAAGTAAAAACAAAACCTGCTGGCATTGTGCATGAGTAAAGTAAAAAACAAACATACAAAAACACTACACATATATATAAAAGCTCTATGGCCAACAACAGCCAACTCGTACAGGTTTGATTGAAAACAGGTCTTTCTTGTGGGCTAGTGGATCTAAAATCAAACTCTGAATGGATGTTTTTTAATTTTAAATTATTTTAAATTATTTTTGTGGGCATCCTAATGGGAAAAAAACAACAAAAACCCATCCATCCCCATGTCCAGCAATCACTGTGCGTGGGGCGGGGTACACCCTGGACAGGTCTCCAGTCCATCACAGGGCCACATAGAGACAAACGAGACAAATTCACTCTCTCACTCACACCTAGGAACAATTCAGAGTTACCAATCAGCCTAACATGCATGTTTTTGGTCTGTGGGAGGAAATCAGAGTACCCGGAAAAACTCACACATGCACGGAGAGAACATGCAAACTCCACCCAGAAAGGCCCCTGGACCGGGATTTGAACCGGGGACCTGCTCGCTGAGAAGCAGCAGCTCTACCAGTTGTGCCACCATGCTGCCCGGAGCTAACATAATAATTATAATAAAAACAGAAGCGTTTAAATTTTATATTATTAGTTCAGGCCAAGATAACTTTAAAAGGCTGACTAGGGTGGACAAAAACCAAACCAAAACAAAAAGCTGTATTTTTGGTCAGTTATGAAAGGTGGTCAATATTCCCCCTAAGGAGCACTCATAGTCTTCAAGTATAAGGACTTATAAAGAGTTAACTTCCACGTTTTTGAATATTTGTTTGTGCTACATAACCCTGTCCTGGATGCTACAAAAAAGTGGATTTATGAGTTTAATTTAGCAGTAGCTCAAAGTGCTAACACTGCTAGCTGCTAATACAACTGATTGATCACGTAAAACATTGTTAGAGTTACCTGAGAGTCATCAATGAGGATGTCTTTGATGAGGGGCTGACCCTGAGGTTCACCGTAGTTCATCCTCACATAATGGATTTGGTAGCCTCGGACCTGACCGTGCTGTAGTTCGGGTGCCGGTGCTCGCCATGTCACCCTAACAGCCGAGGCATTCACTGTCTCTGCTTCAACCAATCGTGGAGGACCACTTGGAACTAAAAATGCATTTTGGAACAGAGGTCAGAAGTCATAGGTGATGGGCAATCAAAAACTATTGTAAACGCATGTCCTATCAAAAAAAAAAAAAAAAGGCGGGAGGTTTAAAAAACACCCAAAAGCTGAAAAAATAAAAATGTACCACCTCCAAAAAGCCTTAAACTGTTCTGATGTCTGAAGAAAAGTCAAAACAGTTCAACTTGAGAGTGCTTGAAGAAAAAAAAAAGCATAAAAGGAACAAAGCTGTGAAGTACAGGAGGCTAATGTAGAGCGAGGTTTTACTGGAAGATAGTCAAAGGCTTTATCGCCAAAGGCAGATAAAACGTAGGACTCAGTCAAAAAGAAAATACTGTTATCACGAACGACCTCTCTGAGGCAGACAAAAACTTGACTTTACCTTAAAGAAACAAAAACAAAACCCAAGCCACTTTCTGCTCTCTGACTGACTCCTACAAACAGTCTAAGGAAGGAGAGCCAGAAAACAATGTCTTTACAAATAAAATTAGACGATTGGCCGCAAAAATACAAAAAAAAAACCTTTTTAGTCGTATTCAAAATAGCATAAAAATGCACGGACTAAAGTGAAATAAACATTTGAAAAATAATAAAATAGGTCTGTAAAAGTGGAAAAGCAAAGGCAAGGAAAAATTTAGCTGGAGCTTGTCGTGCTGTTAGTAAGGATTGGTTATCTCTGAACAGGAAAACCTAAAGAATTTCTTATCCCACAAAGAAGAGACGGGAAAAAAACTGCTTGTACAATAGGAGGAACAAACAGCTGCTGGGAAAAAATGGTCTGTTGTGAGTGGTGAGGGAAAGGCATAAGGAGACTGCCTGATTTTGGAGGTTTGTAGGGGATTGGAAGGGAAAGAAGGAACGGAAGATGCAAAAGTTCCCAAATGCATCATTTATTTACACTGTAGTTCAAGGGAGGAGGAGATGCCTTCACTGGCCAGTGGAACAAGCCGGCTGTTGGGTTAGGGTGTTTTGGGATCATTAATTCTGTTAGTGGGTTAGAGGTTGCCATTGTTAGTGGGGTAGGCTATCCTAAGAGGAGCATAGAGTTGTTTTGCAACGTACCATCTTCCTCCGTGCGGATAAGCAGTTGCAAACTTTCCGGTCCATCTCCAGCTTCTGTGCGTGCCCGAACCATTATGCCATACTCAGTCCATTTCTCAAGGTTTTCCAGGAGATATGAAGAACTTCCAGGAGGAATGTCATCAACTCTTTTAAACGTTTTGTTCCCCTCCGTGGTCGAGTACTGAATGGAGTATCCCGATATGACGCCGTTCTGAAACTCCAGGGGTGGTGGAGCCCAACTTACCAGGAGGCTGGTGGAACTGGGACTGGTGCATGTGATGTCCTGGGGAGGTGCTGAAGGAACTGATCGGCCAGTTTTGAGGAGGCGCGGCAAAGGGGTCGTTTGGGTAAATGTTATTTGTTGTGTGTGCACGTGGTTTGTGGTGCATGAAGGCAGGGTCAGTAAATCAGGTGTGCCATGGAAAGATGGAGGATGAAAATGGAGCAGATGAGAAACAAGAGAACAAAAGACAAAAAACATAAAATGAAAACAAAACACTGGAGAACAGAAAGCCTTTATGTGTGAAAAATGATCCTGTGACTAGAAACCAAGATTGCTGAACAAAGATACTGAATGATGGGTGTCACATCTGTTTGATTTAAGTGCTCAGATTAATGAAAACAAGTGAATGACTTAAAAAGAACAACACAAAAACACCAAATAGAGCTGTTGTACACAAAATTACCTGCTCAGCCTACTGAAGCTTCTGTGATCCACGAGGAACTTCTCATTTCTAGTAGCAATGTCTGGTCCTTACCTTGGCTTGGCTGAATCTCAGACAGGTCTCAGATTGATCATCAACAAATATGGTTTGGTTTTAATTGATAATTAAACTTTTGGTGCTACACATCCACCAGCCACAAAACAAAACTGCAATCATTCGATGATAAATGTTGGTTTGGAGGATCTGCGTGGAGGTAATGTGACATGAAACCCCCCAACTAAACACTACGGCAATATAAAAAACTGACTTTAAGTGAGGACAGAACTATTTTAATATAATAAAGAAGATATTAAAGCAAGTGGCTGATATCCCCCCCCCCCCCCCCTTCTTTATACCACCACAGACTTCACAATAATTAGGGGAATTAAAAGCAGTTTAAAACTATTAGAATAGATCAGAAAAACTCAAGATTAAACATTTCAGCTTTTAGAGTCTGATCATAACTTTTATCTTTTCATATATTATAAAATGTATTATTATAAAATGTATTTGTTTTCGTTTTTTATCCGTTTAACTGAATGTTGAATTAAGTTGAGGATTGATTTGCTTTTGCATTACGCTAAAAGAGTAACTGACTAAACCTTTATATCTCCCAGGTAAAGGTGAATAACAACATAATATGCATGACCTAGAATAAAGTTCTGCGAGCTGTGCACAAAAACTAGTCCTAATAAAAAAAAGTAATGGGGTACACCCTGGACAGATTAAAAACCTGCCTGTCCAATACATGGCTGCGCTGCAACAGAAAATTGGCATATTTTCTCATAATTTGAGTTGCCAAATAGTTGCCAACAGTTGCAGCTCAGTGAAATAGTACCTACATAGACACAAGCTCACTCTCTAAGTCTATCTGTCTTAAGGGGGCCACACCCCTTTTTATTTGTATCATATTAATGCATTTCAATGCAAAGCAACATGCGTGACATGTGGGTTGAGTCCTGATCGATTAGTTTGGTCCAGATCAGTTTTAGAGTCTGGACTTTGAGAATTATTGCCCTGCACTTTTGCATTTTTTTAAAAATGCAAGAAGGCGAATAAGTAGAGCTGTTTGACCATTGAAACAATTTTCAGGGGCACATCTCTAACAAGGAGTGGCATTAGTGCAATTATTGGTGCAGTTATCCTTAATATTTGTAGAAAAAACAAAGACAGCATTGTATTTTTTTGGTAAAACCTTTTTTTTTTTTTACCATCATAACAATTTCAATGGTCAGTTTAGTACAATCAAAATCTTTACTTTATATTTTCTCACTGAACTTCCTTAACAGGCATAAAGAATAATGTCCTAAGCCTATGATGGGAGTCCTTTTCAGCTAACTGGTATACACACCATATATACCGTAATTTCAGGACTATTGAGCGCACCTGAATATAAGCCACACCCACTAAATAAAAAAATAAAACATTTTTGTATATGCCTAGGCCACATTTGGGGGCCAAGATGGTGTAGGAGCAGGGCAGCTGACTCGGGTATACGGCAATGACCCAGGTTTGATCTCGGGTCATTGCACATCTCGTGGTGTCTCTGAGCAGGACACCCTATCCCCAGTGTCTCCCCGGGCGCTTTCTATAGCTGCCCACCGCTCCAGCTGGTGGTGGATGGGTTAAAAGCAGAGAGCCAAATTCGCCATTGTATGGGAATGTACAATGATGACAATACATAACACTTTATTACTGTATTATTATAATTATCTTTACGCAGTGGATGTTCATGTTGTAACACATTTATTTATTTATTTATTTTGTATTTACACAGAATTATTATTATTTTTACTTTAAATTTAATAAGTACGTATCATACAAAAATACGTACAGTAAATATTTTATGCTGAACAGTGCCTATAACACGGCTGGTTAAAAAAAATTATAAATACAAACACAAATACAAATCCACTGGCAGACTTGAGCAAAAGTTGTTCTTAGCATGCGGCCAGTTTTGGTAAGCGATTACTCGCAGCCAGTCATCCCATCGAGCTCCAAGTGCCACATTAATGCACAAGTCACACTTATTTCGAGTGGCTGCAAATACTTTGTTCCTTCTAGTGCCCCTCCCTATTGCGTCCCCACGGAGGGGCACAACAGGGAGGGGAGGAGAGAACAGTTCTTTCTATCCCCCCTCCCTTGGACCAGTGAAACCAAGTTTCATTGGTCCACTGTGACCTGTTTGGTAATTTCATTGGTCAGACTTTTTTTTTTAACCGTTATTTATACAGGTAGTCTCAATGAGTCCCAAGGACCCACCCACAAGAGAGATGAGTATTGAGCAGCTACGTGAGCGCCCGGGTGTGACAAGACTAAATGTATGAAATGGAAAGCATGAAACTCGTTAGCCCATCAAAAGTAAAAATATAAAAAAAATCCATAAATTAGTCGCAGCATCGTTTAAGCTGTGGTGCTCAAAGCTTGTGAAAGTAGTAGCAGCTTATAGTCCGGAAATTACGGTAAACACACTGACTGGTTTATATACCTATAAGAAGCTGGTGACAGCTGGTACCTTATCGGCCTTTTGAAGGTGTGTAGCATTTTGTTGAGAACTATACCCCTTGTGATTTGAATAAAGGGCCAAGAGTAGGTGTAGAGTGAACATTTGAAATAAAATTAGATCAAAATCTAAGGCCAATAAATGAATTAATAAATGAGTAAAATATTTGTTGAAGCATCAATCTTGAGGTTCGTTAAGGTCTGTTACACCGATGGTTGTTTTTTTGACAATGCAACAAAAGCAGCTTGAAAATTCAACTAACGACGTTCAGATTTTGACCACACAGATTTTAAAGAATAATACTTGTTTGGTTTTCAGTGCTTGCATTGTCAAAACTGAAACCTGCTTTTCTCTTTCTTTCCACCCCCTCCTCCGCACACACACACTGCACACACACATCGCAGCCGGCCGTGTGCCTCGGTACACCTACGTGTCTGTGGAGTGTCAATGGACACTTCATTGGTGTACGCCCCGATTCCATTTTTGCTCTTGGCAGCCAGCTGGAAAGTGTAGGCGGAGAAGGGCTTCAGGTTCTTCAACAGGTAGGAGGTGGACGGCTCAAAGCTAATTTTTTTCTGAAGAGAGGCAAAAACAGGAAGGAGATCCAGATGATTTTATCTTCTGTCAGCTCTCCCCTTGTTCCACGCACACATCCAGGTTTTCACATGTTACCAACCGTCCAACCACTCATGTATTGTGAAAACCCACTTCCGTCATCCTCACCTCTGTGTCGTCAGCTCTTCGATAAACCAGCTCGTACCCTGTGATCTGGCTTTCTGGACCTCCCTGGGTTGAAGGGGCCACCCAGGACAACAGGATACTGGTTTCAGACTTTGCTTCACCCTTAAAGTCCAAAGGCTGTGATGGAACTAAAGATGGATCAGTTAAAAACAAGTTAGACTGCTCATTTAATATATTTCTGCCTGAACCTTTCATTGTCTCTTGTATTTCACCTCCAGTCTTGGCGATAATCTGCAGGTCCTGGGACAAGGGTCCGTCTCCGACAGAGGTGAAGGCCAGCACACGGATGTAATAAGTCTTGTTAGGAGTCAGATCCTGGATGGTGATGAAGCTGGCGCTGCGCACCATCTGCTTCTCCCACTGCACAACAGGGCACACAACACATCAGTGGACTCGCATGTATGAATTCATGTTTTGAACATAAAGACAACATTGTTTATCAAATAAAAATAAAGGCAGCAATGAAACACACCTGGTTGACAGGCAGCGTGTTGTCAGAGGTGTAGTACACTCTGTACCCGACCACCTGACCGTTCGGTTCCTCAGGCTCATCCCAGTGTATCATAGCTGTTGTGGCGCTCAGCATCCGACCTATGACCTGCAGGGAAAATGTACAATAAATTATCAAAACGTACCACAATAAAACCAGAACTGACAAACAACAAAGTGCTGAAAGATAAAACCTGATCTCCATTCTTAGACCCAAATCCATTTGATGGTGAAAATTGATTTCAGATCAATGTGTCATCCTGACCTGTCGAGGAGGTGAGGAGGGAGCCTGCTCAGCCGTGCGAGCCTCCACCACCTCGCTGGAGGGACCCTGTCCGATGGTGTTGACAGCCGCCACCCGAAAGTCATAGTGGGAGTACGGGCTGAGGCCCCCCACGCTGTAGCGCGTCGTGGCAATGCCATCAATCTCTTTGTAAGGGTCCTCGGAGCCTTTGGGGCGGTGCTGGAGAAGGCAAGACAGGACAAGGTGAGGAGGGGTAAACTGAGTTTGCACCAACAGTAACTTTTCAGGTTTAAAGGGATAATTCAAATCTTTTGAAGAAGGTTTCTGTGGAACAGTTTAGATCAGGGCTATTCAACTAAACTGCTCAGGGGGCCACGGTTTCTGAAAGCCAACAGCTCAGGGGCCGGACATCCAGCGATTAAAATCATTATGTAAATAAACCAAACTTTACAATGATCTGTTACCTTTTAAAGTTATTTATTTTATTGCATTGAATCATAAGTGCAATAAACAGAAGCTAAAACCCAAACTCAGAACCACTCCCCCCAATTTCTTTTAATGAAGTGGGCCGGATTGAAGTCACCCGCAGGCCTGAAATGGCCCGCGGACTGCCAGTTGAATAGCCCTGGTTTAGAAGAATTATTATCCAACCTGTTGAACAACCTCATTTAGGCAAAACTGAGATTATTTCTGAATGGATTGCTAAAGTAGCAGCTAGTCCGAGTGGGACCAAGACCAAAGTGTACTGCTGCCATCTTTAAACAGGCCCGTTTTTTTTAAATATATTTTTTTAATTTCTTAATTTTTGCATAGATATGTTATTTTATACACCTTTATACCACTGTTTATTTACACGGTTATTCTAGCAGAAATGCTGTGATACTCCTGCGAGAGGCTGGACTAGAAGAGCTACATCTAGCTGCTGCTGCTGCTACTTGTGTTAAATAATAATTTCATAAAAAAAAAAACTGCATTCACTTTTCATTCAACCTTTATTTAGACAGGTTAATCTCACTTGAACCGCTATGAAAGTTTAGAGTCTAGAGTTGTTTTAAAACCACAATCATTCTGCGTAAACTAGCTGTTAGCTGGTCACTCTGGTCAGAATTAAACTCTATTTCTCTAAACTCAGGTTGTTCAAAGAGCAATCTAGAAACAGGTAAAATATTAATATACATATATATGTATATGCACACACATGTATAT
>NC_056500.1:42145527-42197977 GCF_014905685.2 Nematolebias whitei
ATATGTATATAATAAAATAGGGACTACTGTAATGGCATATTTTATACATAGCTACTATAGATTGAAAGAAAAAAAACAACAAAACAATTAATTTCATTGTGAAACAGGAAATTATTTAGGAAAACTATTTATTTGTCTGTCTGTCTTACCTCTGACATACAGGTTTGCTGGGGTGGAATAGCGCGTCCCGTCACTGTTGGTGGCAACACACTCATACTTCCCCTGGTCAGACTCCTCACTCATCTCTATCTGGAGGGCACCTGGACGGATGGAGCGATGGAGAGAAGAAGCAGAGGACAGGAAGACAAGGAGGAGTCACAGATGGAGAGGGGAGAAGCAGCAATTACACAGAAGTGGAAGATAACTGGATATCATCATTAACAAATGTACTAACATATAAATGGCTTAAATAAAAATAAAAAAATGACACTGAGAGAGATTTAAGCAAAAGGAAAATGGTACAATTTTTTGAGGCTACAAAAGAAGCCAAATCCAACACGTTTCTATAAAAGCTGGCAAGAATCTGCCCCAAACAAGGGCCACCTTCCTGCTTTAGATATGAAAAGATAACAAAATACAAAAAAGAGATACAAAGCCCACAAAAAACAGAAAGTGCTGACCTCATGCAAGACAGACACACACGAACAAAGTAGCCAAAATATGAAAAAAATCCAGTCACAAATACAGTTTTTAAAAAAGCCTTTGCTGAAAATGGAGACGTAGTTATATTAAAGAGCAAACCAGTTTTCAAAGGTAAGATGTGACAAAGGTATTGCCATGGCAAGAAGATATATCAACAATTCTTGCAGATCCACCAGTGGGATCAGGAGTGTGATGTCAGTTTTAAACACACCCATTTGGAAGGTGAGGACATTACTTGAGCCCCATCAAGGCCAACAGATTAAAAAAAAAAAAAAGAACGACATACGCAAAGCCTCGGGAAGGGACTGATGCTTTCTCGCTCCCTGAAAATAGAAAAACTGTCAAAAAAGTCAACCAGAGGTTCTTTAAAGATGGCGTGGTAAGGCAAAAAAAAGCGCCCAGAAAAAACTTTATCAAAAAAGTGGTTGCTTGGGGCTTTTTATTGATTATGAAGGAGAAGAGAAAAAAAGAGAGAAAGTGATGGTAAAAAGCCATGACGATGTGTGTGTGTTTGCAGGTTGATTTTGTGAGAGTATGAGCACACTAGTGTTGTGTGTCTTGGCCATCTGGACTATTCAGGCTGAGTGAGTAACAGCTGGGAGGGAAAACAAAACTGGGACGTTTGATTGGGCAAATACAGATAAGGTAGAGGGGGAGAGGCTGGGTCAAGTTCAGGTCATGACCCTCACAATAATAAAAAAACAAGAAAAAATGGAGACAAAATTGGATAAAAACCAAAACAAAGTAAAATAAATGTAAAGATGCTTTACATCAACTTAAAGCAACAAAGAAATAAACCCAAGTTTTGAACACACTGCTTCAAACTGGAAACAAATCGGATGTGAAACCTTTGATGATTTTTAACCCATTCCCAGTCCGTGAAAATTTGCCTAAAGCCTCGCCTGCACTACTCTGGATGTTTCCCTCCATTTTACAAAAAGACTTTGTTCAGATGAGAAGCCAACTTCAAGCGACAAGCGGCTCCCAGTGAAATCCCAGTTTATGTTAGTTTTGGGGTCGGCTCCGAGCCCGACTCCGCTCACATTTAGCGTGTGAACTATAGCCAAACCAAACTTATGAGCATCGTGCATCTGTTGCTCGGTGTATTGTTTTGCACTATTAGTGACTAGCGTATATCTTAGATATTTTAGCGTACTGTTGGGCGTTCGTTTAGTGTATATCTTAGTTTATAGCTTAGATCCTTATTTATTGTTTCTTTTTACACTGTATATTTTTGGTACTTTTGTATGTAAATGGGACCCTGTGTACACAATTTCGTTCCACCTCATGTACCACACGTGATGCAAATGACAAGAACCTCGACTTGAAACATTAGATCCAAAATGCTGAAATACCCATGCCCCACCACAAGGGGGAGCGAACATCAATAATACTGAAATATGAAAATACCAGAAAGAAAGTTAAGCTCGTTTACCATTCCTTCTCAGGTAAGAACTTTTCTGATGCCCATCTAAAATTTTAACAGGATCAGAACATAAAGTGACACCGACATCGAAAACACCCAGTAAAAATGGTTCATGTCTGTTCTGTATTTTAGTGCAGAATACATTTGAGAACAAGCACAAAATTAGCTGCTAATCATCAATAATCAAAAGCTCAATTTGTCAAATCTATGGAGGCACTAAAGACTGAGTTTTGAAAAATATTAACTTTGGAAACGTATGCTTATTTTTTATGACAAAAGAACCATTTGCATTATGACAAGAGGCACAAATGCAACACAAAATGTCCATTTAATCATCCGAAGTCATGTAGATGGGCCTAAAATGCATCAGATTATTCAGGTTTTAAATAACCTTTCTGCTTATTTTTTTTAAAGCAAATATTTCTCCCCTCTAACATTTAAATTACTCTAGGTGCTACCTAGACCCTGGACTGAACAAGAGACATTTGAATAAATACTGTTTTTTTATTTCATGAATATTGGTCCCGAACAGAACCGAGTTTACTGGACTATCTGGTGTGAAAACAACCTTAATTGATGCAACTACAATTCTAACTAATTAGCTTATTAAATACTAAGTCATGTCAAGTTTAATTACAATATCATACAAAAAGTAGTATGTTTCACTGATATATCTTTATGCATGACCAGAGGCTCTTTAAAAGTGGCTTTACATAGTCTGATAAGTCAACAATTTGTAGCATATGCACCCATTTATGGAATATACAGCAAGATTTTGTAAAGAAAACAAACAGCTGATAGCCTGCAGGTGAGTGGTAGGAATGGAAAGGGGTTTCAAATCAACAAATACAAAAAAAACAAAAGCACATCATAGATTTATGAGGGAAGTAACAATGGACACGCGTTATAGAATAAATGTTGAGATGAAAAAACATAAGGATGAAATATGAGAGGAGGGTAGGTGAAAGCTATAGTATAATGAAGTTTTTGCTTAACTCCAATTCCTCCTCTTGCACCTACAGCACATCTGAAGCTGTTGGATGAGTGTTATCAGTACAGAAAAGTCCTGTATTAATAAACCCATCGAAAACAGCCTGTCAGATCTGCGAGACAAGTAGGCGGCAGAGGTTGAAAAGGAGTCAGGCCACTGTGAAAAGTTGGTCCTCCCAGCAGTCTTACCTCGTATGGGCGTGCCACCTGAGTGAGCAATGAATGCACGAGATTAGAGAAGGAGAAGAAGAAGAAAATGTTAGTACCACAAAAGGAGACTGGGATAAGGGTGGGGAGGGACTTAGGGGTAGGGACGTAACTTGTTGAGGAGTAGAATCAAATTAGAGAGGAAGACTTAAAATACAGATCCTTGGGAAAGTGAGAGAAAGTGGAGGCATAAAAGAATAAGAATAATAAATGAAGGCAGAATAAGACTGAGAAGAGAAAAGTAGATCTTAGAGTGACAGACAGATAGAGCTGCAAGGGGATTGGTTATTGATTTACTTCATTGACTTGCAGAAGGGCAAATGTGGCTCTAGGAGCCAGAAGAGGTTTCTAAGAGGTTGACTGGTGTTATGAGTTTAAAATGCACTTGTCTTCCAAATGAATCAAAACCAGGTCTAACCTCGATATGAGTTTGATGTGTAAATGTAATATTTTATCAACTTCTAGAGGAAAAAAAATCCACTCTCCAGTACTTTGTCGGGATTTTCTTCATTGTTAGACATTCTTTGCTATCCAATCTACATATTGTTCTGCACAGCTTGTGTCCAAGTTGTCGAATTTAGTCTTAGTCTGTTTCAGTTGATCTAAAATCGATCTGGGTCCCACAAGGCTCCATTCTTGGACCCCTTCTGTTCTCATTGTATCTGCTCCCCTTGGGGTCTATCCTGAGGAAACATGGTTTATCGTTTCATTGTTATGCTGGTGACCATCAGATTTATCTGCCCTTAAAACCCAACAGCTCCAGCTCCATTCATCTTCTGTTAAAATGTCTTGATGACATCAAGTCAGAGATAGCGTCATTTTTTAAATGTTTTAATGAAACTGAAAACTGAAGTCATTGCTCTACTTGTAAGGATGGTACTTTTCTGTGGCCCGGTTTGTGTTTGTTTCCCTTGTGCTCCCTCATTATTTCTATTAGTGCCACCTGTGTCTCGTCCCAGCTGTTTGTTATCACGTCTCGTCTTGTCCCTGTATTTAAGCCGTCCGTTCTGTCTTGTTCTTGGTCGGGTCGACTTCGTTGGGTACTCTTTGTTGGGTCTCCTGAGTCTTTCCCTGAGTCTTCCTGGTTCCTCGAGTTCCCCGTGTCTCTCGTGTCTCCTGAGTTCCCCGTGCCTCCTTCCTATGTTCATGTAAGTTTTGCTGCCCCGTCAGCTTGTTTATTTTGTACTTTCGTTTATCATTAAAATCCTATTTTTGTATTTCTGCCAAGTTGAGTCCCTGTTCTGCACTCTGGGTTCGCTCCTGACACAAATCCTGACACTACTGCTCTCCCTGATACAGTTAATCTTGACTCTCTTCAGCCTTATCTTAAGCAGTCTGTTACGAATCTTGGGATGTTTTAGACTCAGACTTTATGTTCAATAAACAGATTAACTCTGTTCTTCAAAAAAAGTCTTCCAGTTTAGGCAGATAGCTAAGCTTAAGTCCAGGTTGACCAGATCTGACCTTGATAATTTAGTCCATGCATTTGTTACAACCCGGCTGGACTACTATAACATGCTTTTTGTTGGGGTGAGTCAGGTCTCCCTTTCACATCTCCAGCTCGGCCAAATGCTGCAGCTTGGCTATTAACAGGAACTCATAGGTTTGAGCACATTTCACCGGTTTTGTCCTTCCTCCACTGGCTCCCTGTGCGTGCCAGAATTGATTTTAAAATTCTCTTTTTGACATTTAAGCGCATTAACGGCCTTGCATCCTCATACCTCTCTGACCTACTTCAACCATATGTTCCTGCTCGGGTGCTGAGATCATCTGATTTTGGTTGTACCAAAAACCAGGCTGAAGCTCAGAGGAGATCAGGCCTTTTCAGTCATGGCCCTAAACTCTGGAACAATCTGCCCCTCAACATTAGACAGGTCACTTCACTTACTGTTTTTAAATCTCTCCTGAAAATGCACCTGTATTTACTGCCATTTAACACAATATGATGTGATTTATTATCCCATTGTTTCTCACTGTGTTTGCGTTTTCTACGTTTTTATTTGTTGTTGCTTTTAATTGTATCCTGTTATTTCTTACTGATGCTGTGATTTTATTGTTAAGCACTTTGGTAACAGTATATGTTTTAAATGTGCTCTATAAATAAATTTGATTTGACTTGACTAGAAAAAAGTACTAGACAGAAACACATTTTTAACTATTAAAACTAAGACTAAGGCACACAAGCCTAAGGGTAATTTTTTAAATCGTATCTTCTATCTAATGGAAAAAGGAAAATGATCGATCAGTCTTGTAATGAAGATGGATTGCTGCTATGGTCATCTAGAAACTGTCTGACCATTGGAAAACTGCCGTTACCTGAATGGATTGCATATTTATGCTCTGCTAATCTGTCTGGTCCGGCCATTTGTTTATATATATATGAAAACTACAACTTGTGGATTCTAGCCCACAGATTACAAAACAAGTTTTACAGTTTATACAGTCTTTGGACTGACTGAGGAAGGCTTATGTGAGAAGTCTATGTCATGAAAATCAAGACATTTTATTAATTTTCTTTAAAAAAAAGTGACTTGATCTCTTCTCGACATTCAAATTTATGCCCATTTTATCCAAAGAATGCTTCTATTGGACCCATACTAAATCCAGGATGTTATCCTAGTAACTTCCCACGAAATCTTTTGAGTGTAATTAAAAATAATAATTAAAATAAAAGTTTTTTTTTAACCAAATCTAGTCAAGTGATTATACTCAAGGGACATCTGTGTTTTTCAAGTAACAAAAAACTTAACCCATCTCTAGCATATTTTTTATGGACAGTTACGTGTAAACTCTAAGGGAAGTACAAGTATAGAGTGACTGCAGCCAAACGTGCTTATTATTGTGTTGTCCATTTGTTTTCTTAACCAACTTTTTCTTTTCTGGGTCGCAGGAAGCTGGTGCCTTTCTCCAGCAGTCAATGTGGGAGAGGCAACGTACACCATGGACAGGTGACAAGTCCATCTCAGGGCCACATAGAGACAAGCTAGACAAACAAAAATCCATTCTCACTCACACCTAGGGCCAGTTTAGAGTTCCCAATAAAGCTAACATGCATGGTTTTAGTCTGAGGGAGAAAACTGGAGTACCTGGAGAAAACCCACTTGGGAACAGGGGGATCATGCAAGATCCACCCAGAAAGGCCAGGAGGAGGAAATCTTGCAACCTTCTTGTTGAGAGGTGACACCTCTAACCTCTGCTGTGTTGTACCTTCTTATTATTGTGCCTTTGCCTTAAGATAATTAATAATTTATTAGAAATTTAACAGTACTGAAAAGTGGATTCTTTTAAATGCAAATTTTTGCTAAACTTCATTACAACTACTGTATGCTTAAAATCAAATACATGTATGGCCATACCATGCCGATCTCACTATGCTCTTTAGTGAACTGGTTTAGTTAAATGTGCACACTATGCAGCACAGTTAACCACTGGTAGTCTGAAAACCTGGACACCATTGATTGATTTTGTCTCTGGCTCCACCAGAGGCATACCTATCTGCAGTCTGCCTTATTGACTGGTAACTCGATACAACAGAGTGGAGAGATTAAGTGGGTGAGTGGATGATAGAGTGAGTGGGGGAGAGAATAACTAAATAAGTGAACGAGTGGGAAAGTAAAATGGGTGAGTGCGAGGAGCAAATTATAATTCTTTGGGTGTGGAAAAGCTGCAGGTGCACAGGTGAGGGTGAGAAAGAGATATGTGTGAATGTTTGCACTTGTGTGTGTGTGTGTGTGTGTGTGTTGTAGATACCATCTGAACTTTAACCAGCATAGAGAGAAGTGCGTGTTTGCTCTGTGTAGCGCTTAGAGTCATTATTGTGTTTGACTGTTAGTAAAATGCATGCCATGCATTTTAATAACACTGCAGTAAGTGTAGAGGTGAGAAATAGCAGTAACAGTAGCAACATTAGTGAGCAGTAAGTAGAAAAGTGGACAGTGAGGGTGTGGGCCTCAGAACAGAAGCACTTACCAAAGGACTCTGTGGTTAAAAAGATACAAAGAGAAAAGAACAGCATAGACATGGCATTATAATCGGACCACTGGTTACACAGACGTGTTGAATTAGTTGAAACATTTTGAAAATGGAGTGGAACTCCACATAAATTTATTACGTATTACTTGACATTTAAAATATTCTTAATGCCAACTACAGTTACTGACAGAAGGAGTTGAGCACCCAGATGGATTTGTGGAAATGAAAAGTGTCTGCATGTGTTGGAAGATTTTGTGACCACATTCCAATGATTACATGTCAAATCAAATGAAAAATCGAGTGGGCGGTATAGGCATACTCTTGGTGCCATGTCAATAGGACGTGGCACCTCCTCTGGTCTAGGTGCAAGCAGCAGTTCAGTACAGAACAGTCTGACAACATTCATCCTCTTGTGCGGCATGTTGGTCCACAGCTGTTGTACCTGACAATTTAGACTCTGCCAGTGGATATTCAGTCAGAGTTAACGTTTGTGTTCTTTCCACACGTTCAACTGGAGGAAAGTTAGGGGACATGGCTGTCCATGAGAGGAACACAACACGACACAAGCAGTTTATAGACTGGTGTTGTTTTATTGAAAAAAAAAAAAAAAAAACGGTATCGGAATGCTGTCTCAGGTGGGGTAAGACATGAGGTCACAGGATAGGACTGATGTGGCTCCATGCCTTCAGGGTTCCATGAATGACTACCAGAGGTTACTTGAACTCACACTCTTTGGCTCTCCACATGAGTGTGTCTCTCCACAACGTTAAGAGAGTTTGTTTCCTCCCCTTGGAAGCACCATATGCACACACAATGTTAATCTGTGGTTATTCAGAACTGTGATTCATCACTTAGTATGATATGGTGTTGCTAGTCTATGCCTCCTGGTTACAACGCCAAATGCAGTCGTCTCTGCTCTGGTGTTAATAGCAACTTACACCCAGGAATGACTCCTTAGTTCACCTGATGCCAGACAAGGTGTGGGATCACAGAAGGCATTGTAAAGTGTCTGGTTGGCAGGAGCAGATCATAGGTTCTGTAATACTTGGTACACATTATGATAAACTTTCCAGAGTGTGGTCAAACAAACCCACAAGTGACCCGTATCAAGCTCCATCAAATGCTGTTAATGCATCTACGAGGCATCCTCTATGTCTGGTGACCTTTACAAACATTTGTGACTGACTGTCAGAAGCTGTGGCAACTGCTTGATTACACTATTGCTCCACTTGCGAGGCCCCTACTTTGCCCTCTGTGGCCTGCTCCAGACATGTCAGATCTTTCCAATTCAAATCCCTTACATGTCCATTGCTGGTCAGCTTGTGCAGCAAAATAAGTCCAAAGTGGACCATTCCTTCTGGGTGCTCAACTTTTTAGTAATGTTTTGTAATCATATTAAATATTTAACAACATTTCAAATATTTAACATTTAAAATGGGAACATATGTTTGTTTTGCAGTTAAAAAAAAGATTAAAGTATTGCGGGCCAAGCTAAATGATAATAAAACTGAAGAGGGACAGAAACAAAGAGGTCATTATATCCATAATGAAACAAGAAAGTTGGGTCTGCGATTACAAGAATAATGGGTTTGGGACACAAAGTTGATCCCTGGAAGCAAAGGGAGGATAGAGCAGAAAGGGGGCTTTAAAACAAGTTGGGACTGTACGCACTACTGTGGCCATGAAAAACAATGGACTGAAAGACCGGGAGTCACTTTCAGGAAAATTAGTTGGTTTAACACATTTTGTCAATGTATTTCCTTTAAACCCAGAAAACAAATTTCAAGAAGTTAGTTTTACATCCAAGCAGACACATTTTGTAATAAATAAGGAAAAATGAAAGATTATTTGAGTGTTTAGTCACAGCAGTGAGCTACTTCAATAAGGGCATTCCTTAAGTGCATACCAACATCACTTGGTTTTAGTGTAACATGACCAAAGAGGAAATATTGGAAATTTAACTAGAGAAATACTGAAAACTCATGTTTCTTAGATACATTTCATGAACTCATTAGTGAAAGATGTAACACTTTGTGATGGTGATATACACAGGAAGTCCTCAGAGAGTCTGGAAAAAAAGTTTGGAGTTTGCTTTAAAAGTTCTTGAAGAGTTTTGAAGGGGTTGGCAATCATAAACAGCCAACTCATAAACCAAGAACAGCAGAGGAATACAGCTGAAAAACAGCCATTGACCACGACAGGAGGAGGGTGAAAGAGCATTAAGGTAAGGGGTAAAAGTGGGTAAGAATAAAAGAACAATTTGCAGGACGTATAAGTAAAAAGAATAGTCTAAGAAGACAAGACAAAGTTGGGACAAGACTGGGATAAAACATGGTGGGGGAGGCAGGATCCTGGAGGAAGAAATAAAAATATGAATTCAGGAGGGCAGGAACACAGAGCTAAAAGTAGTTTACCTGAGCGGAGCTGCTTGATTCGTCTGTTATTATTGGACGTGTTGACAGGCAGGAAATCCTTGAACCAGGTAATTTCTGGGTCAGGGTTGCCACTGGCAGCACAGAGCATGGTAGCGGTCCGGGAACGCTCCACCACTTTCAACTGGGGGCCCATATCAATGGTGGGAAACCCTGGGGGCAGTTGGTCCTCTAAGGAAAGATTAAACACAGAAATTAGATTTTGAATCTGGTAGGCCAGAGCTTCATGTCTCAGCTTTTTCATCAATCATAACTCTCCATTTTAAACAGTGACTCACAGCAATTTGGTCTTAGAGCCGTTTTAGATCAGTAGGAATAGTGTTAATATTGTTAAATGTTGAGATGAGGATACTTGTTGCAGCAAACCTACCTTTTCCCATTTCTTTCTTCCTGCTTGGCCATCACTATGTTTTCACTACTATCTTTGCTCTAGCATTGTTGTTACTATAATGTAAATTGGGTGTGGGTATCGTGGGTGGTGAGAAACCATTGGACTGGTTAGATATATTATTTATGTGCAGAATATAACATAGCACATAACTCAATATAACATTTCAGCCTGTGATTTATTGAAGCCCAGATCCTTTCCAATATTGTTATTGAGTACATTGATATTGTAATGATGCTATTTTTTTTTCATTAAAACCATGTGGAACTACAAATTAAAGTAGTCAGTTTAATCAGCTGATCATTTTGGTGGACCTTTCTCTAAACATAGCATATGCTTTACTTTTATTGGTGACTTCTTTAGAGATCAAAATGATATAACCAATAATTATAATAGAACAAGCTTCTAATTTGGGTGACATAGAATAAATTGATTTAAAGTTTGAGTGTTTCTGAAACTTTTGATACACAGAAATTTTCTTTTACAACCCTAACTAGAAGAGAAGAACCAAAAAAAAAAAAAAAAAAAAAAAAAGACAACCATATTGATGGAAGGAATGACAACTTGGTGGAACAGCAGTAATGTTGATACCCATTTGGTGAATGCAAGAGAACATGTCTCAAAACACAGCAGAAAGGATCCAGCAGCAACAAATCATGGTTTGGGCTTTCTCCTGACCGATAAAACCAATACACTGAGGCTGCAGTGGACATGGGTTCATCCAGAGGGAGTCTGGTCAACTGTCGCCTCATCAATCACTCTTGATTTCTAGATGTCAGGGTTAAAACTTGTGAAACACATCAATAAATTATCTCCTGTGTAAACAATTAAACTTGGTATGAGGTGAAATGGGATTTTTTTTTTCATGATGCTTTTTGGACCATTTATTATTAATTAAGCAAAAACTTCACAGGAACCAGTTTTTCCTTTTGAATATGCATATTTTCTGCACAGTTGCACTGTATTGCCTTCTAAAACCTACATTTATCAAGATACTGAACCACCTCCTAAACCCCAACTCCTGTGAAACTATCTACTTGAATATGAGAATGTACTCTGCACTCAAATGCCTCAATATAATAACTGTTAGTAATAACAAGTAGTAACCGAATCTCTATCAACTGGAGAACAGTTGGGTGGTCTACAAATGAAAGAAGATTTTTTAAATAGTTGAAACAGATCAAAAATTGCAAGGGTTTAAAGGAAGGATGATTGAAGAGTTCAATATTGAGGTCAAACATAATAACATTTCACTCTACTCAACCATCCCACCAAAGCTTTAGACAATGGCTGTTTGACGAAAAACTCAGTGAAAATCGATTCGCTATTCCGCCGGGAACGAGGAGCACATGATCTGCACTTTATGGAGCTCTGTCTTTTTCACACAGAGCTCTTGGGAAGTTCAGCTCTCGCATAAAATCAAATAGGGTGAGACCAATAAAGACATGTCCACTGAGACTCGCACCTTTAGGGGATGGTAAATCACATTTGAATTCAAAGACATTAGTGGCAATAAAATCAAACATGGAGAGCCATTCCACAATGAAACAGAAAATCAATGGCATTCACCTGAAAATGGAAATTTAAGAAAAAAAAAATCTGACTGCCTAAAAAGTTTAAAGATCAAAGATAGTGGAACTAAAAAAAGACACAATAAATGATCCAGGTCGGAGATAAAAAAAAGGTCCAGAGGAATTAAAAAAAACAAACAAACCCTACTTTATAACTTGGTTCAAGTCTGCAGTTTGAAACAGCAAAAACGTAAAACATCAGACCCCTGAGTCCTCAATACCAAAGTGTATAAAGACTGACACAGATAGGAAAAGTGAGATGAGCACAGAGTGAGTGTTCCTGCTTGTTTGAGCTGTGTTTGATCTATTTTTAATCCCAACACTCTCTATTTTTTATACCCAGGATCCCCTGCGACTTTATCCCTTTCCATCACACACAACCTCATTAACGGGAAATCCTAGCGCTAAACCTCACCAAGGAGATGCTAATTCTGGTAGTAGCTCATCGAACTGTAGCCGATGGGTTGTGAGACACTGGATTCAACGAGCGCACGTGTGGCCTTTTAACAGCTCCGATTTCAATCAATCTTGACGGCTGACAAATGGAAACATGGATATAATAAACTAAGAGAACATGATGAGAAGGTGTTGGTGTACGAGTGTATCTCGAAGACAGAAAAAGTGCGAAAGAAGGGCAAAAGTGCAAGCAAGAAAAAAAAGGAACAGACTGGGACAAAGAGTGACAGAAAGGTAAAATGGAGAGAACAAGAGTGAAATAGAAAGGCAAGCAGGAGGAGCACATGGGACTTTATACAGCATAACAATCCTGATTCTCTTCGCTTTCATTATGCAAACACTTACTTCAAAGCCAGCCCCTTGTAGGCAGGAATAATGCATTCTATTTCATCTACCTTGGGTGGGACGCCACTGAAAAGTGCACAGTTAGAAAGCTACTCTCTAAGAGAATACACCTCTTCCTAAAGCCACTCATTTGGACAATGAAAAGAGAAGTAAATATGCATTTGTTTGTATGAGGGTGTAACATCCTGCATGCACAGATGTGCACATGAGCCTGATGTTCATACATACAGGCTAGAAACTATGCACATGTACAAAAGTGCAAACACAAGAATGAAAAATGTCCCTGTGCAGATGTGTGAAATCCTGATTTGTGATTTATGCTTGAAAAATGCACCATGCTGAACATCTGGGACTGAAAACTCCCAACCACGATCACAATGCTTTGATTGAACGAGAGCAGAAGCATTTGATTATGAACGTATTTCACTCCTGACAGCAGAATGATAGCATGTTTCCACTCCAATATGAAGCAAAATATGCATTCATTTTCTTTAAGAGCACGATGCATTTCCAAAAATGAATGATAATTTCTCATGTCAGATCACTACACACAAGAAAAAAGTTGAAGAAATACCAATGACAGTAGAGACACACCTGTTACAGTTCTAATTCTGATTTTGAAAATGTTTCCAAAAGTTTTAAATCACAGTTATGCTATAAAGAAAAAGGTTGGACTAAACGCTACAGAACTGCAAAGTGAGTTGCAGTCAAACCTCTTTAGAAAATTCGTTTTCACTTTTTGCTGCTTCTTATCCCACTTTTGCTTCCACACTTGATTTTTAAATACTTTACATAAGCAGCATAAAAAACAAGAAAATGTGTGGTTGGTTGATTATTTCTTTGTTGTAACAATGTTTCTTAGCAAAACATCTCATAAATCTGTTTATTTCCCCTTAACTGTACCACATTTGTTAGGAAGATGCATTTATGTGTTGATCAAAAAAGTTGAATCCGTGGGTTCCACCCATGAAAAATGAGCCAATTTATATCTCTGCCAAACATCTTATTCTACTTTTAATTCTTGTTGGGTATTTATTAGATTTGATGAATAAAGCCAAAATAAACAAAGACATACTGACAACAGGGGCCCAAATAGCACGTGGATGTCAAGTTTCTGCCTCTGTCATTCTGCCACGCCCACTCTTCCCCGCAGCTCATCATCGCTCATGCACTGCGACTGTTCCTGGCCATATTTAAGAACCCCTCTCACCACTTACCTCTGCCAGATTATCAAACCCCTTTTGAAAGAAGATGTCCAGCGCTTCATCCACAGTCTTGTTTGATCCTCTCGTCACAATATCACGCCTGCCTTTTGAACCCCTGCTCTCCCTGCTCTATGTCGGCTCTTGTTTTGCCATTCTAATCTTATTGCCGACTATTCTGGCCTATCGACCTCAAACCATGGATTACCCTTTGGATTTGTTTCTGGATCTCTGACTCTCCATGCCTGACCCTGACCTCGACTCTTGGACCTCACTTTTGGATTACACTCCTGACCACATTAAACACAGCTCTCCCCTGCAGCTGCTCGTCATCCAGTGACGGTGATGTCATCTTACCCAGCTCTGACAGGTGGCTCCCACCTAATCTGCTTGAGAAGGTTAGTGGCTGTTTATCTGTTCATCAGCTCGTTCTTAGAAATAATCAGTCATAATAAACTTTTTAACCCTTCATGTTGTCTGACAATTTAACCAAATCCAAAAAACCTGAACCTTGTCAGTGGAAGAACCATACACAGCCACAACAGTCTGGCACATGCTCCTCCTCTGCATGCCCAACCTGCTCCCACAGGTGTTCAATGTGGTTGGCATTATAACTTCAGGTAGTTTATTCCATCTTCTCCACTCACAAATTCTGGAAATAATGTTTGATGAACATTGCTCTGTGGGGGCGAGACTTGTCATTTTTGAGGATTTAATTCATTGTCAGCAATTGGGGGGTACCTGAAGCCCTAAACATGAATCAATAACAGGAAAAAAAATGGTTGGGATTAGCTTTTCTTGGATGCAACCCACATAACTCCACTGCTCGACCCACAAGTATTGTACTAACATATTTGTCACCATTTAATGGGAAATAAACAGGCTCTCGCTCAAGGTGGCTGCTCTAGCTCTCCCTCCCCTGTTCCCCTTCCTCCTGCTTCACTCTCTGTGTGTCTGAAGCACCTGGTACACATTTCCAGAACAAAAATTAAGATTATGGATTTGGTAGGCTGGACATGCAACGTAATCAACAAAATCTTTTCAACAAAAAGACAGGGTCCTGGAGAACCCGCTTGTCCAGCTGAGACTCACGCTGTGGGGTACGTCATGGGTCCATGGGGAGCTTGGCAGCTGATGTGCCTCTCAGTCCTGTCTCAGGAGGACGCTGAAGAGGTTTATACATTTGGATTTATGATAGGAGGGACTCTGCTTTTTGGCATCGGCAGGACTCTGTTTTATCAACTTTTGAAGAAGACATTGGCAGCATTTTCGGCCATGACAAAGCTTCCGAGTCTGTATGAAGATTTGATTTGTGCTATGAACACTCAAAATCAGCTGCTTTATGAGCTAAACCATAAGATGGAGGTGATTTGTGAGAATTGCAGGCCACCTGCAGCTTCTGGGACTTGTCAGCATGTTGGAATCGACCTTGAAGGAGGCTCATAACATGGATGAGTAGAATGGATTCCCATAAATGAGGCCATTTTGAACCAGAAAGTTCCAGAAGGACTGAGGAAAAAATTCTGTCTGCTTGAAGAAAATCAACAATCGAGGCTTATCTGAATCTGACTCCCTTGTTGGCCTCGGATACGGGCCGATTATCAAATTTCTGCTGGGTCATGGGTAACTAGGGACAAAATCTTCATCTATCGCAATACCACTATCTTCCCTTTTTCTATCTAAAAGTATTCTGATAAAGAATAGGGGCTGCACTTCTCAGCAGCAGCAACGTGCACTTGGTCCATCTTTCAAACGACTGTACTAACATAATTTCACTGTATTCTGGTACAATGATAATAAAGCTTATTTTGATTTTGATTCTGAATTTTGGTTTGTGGTAAGAATTATTGTTACATCATAGATATATTCAAACAAACACAAATTTCTTTACTTTTTGTATTGTGTTTTTATTACCATCTACTAACTCAGAGTTTTATTCACTAAATAAAAACTTGCACACCATAAACAAACTATTGCTAGCCCAAATTAGCCACTTTGCTTAGGTATGTTGTGCAAAAATGTTGGATGTCCAAGTGTTGGTCAAGCAAAAAATTGTCTTATTCTGTTCTGAGTAATGGGTGCATTTCTACGTAGAAGTGTTGAAAGCTCAATAGTCCACACATGCACATGACCAGCCTTCCACAATTCATCATGGGGACAGGTGTAAACAACACTAAAATGTGTCTCTAAGCTGCTCCTGTATTTGCGATCCATGAGAGTGCGTTGCTAAACACAGCAAAGGTCATGGCAGATGTGTTACCCTACACTCCATTGTTGACAGAGCCTTTTGCTCATCACACTGTTTTATTCGGGTGTGCTCCTGCTTCATCATTCCCACTTTGAGCAATACGCATCATTTCATAGCACAACAGATCATGTCCTGCAGTGCGAAGACCATCCTCTTTATGTAACTTGGTTAATGTAATTCACACACATTGCTGGTCTGGTTTCACCATCTGACAGGAAGACTGCCAGTCATCAGCTTTCTGTTTCTTACGAAACAAAAAAAAAGTGCTGATTTTAACATCAGAACCACATGAGTACATAACATGTCTATCTTGAATACAAACTTATCCTTCTCAATTAATACCTGACTTGGACTAAACAAAACAAAGTTATACCACAATTAATGCCTATATAATCAATCACTAAAGCAGGGCTATTCAACTGGCAGTCCAGGGGCCAAATCAGGCTCACGGGTGAATTCAGTTCAGCCCACCAATGGGTTCATTTTTTAAAACTAGATTTTAAACCATAAAACAAATATACTTAATGACAATAACAGCTGGATGTCCATGCTTTCAGCAACTGTGCCCCCCTAAGCAATTTACCGTAGTTGAATAGCCATGCACTACAGTATTTTATAAAACATAACATCCTTCTACAACTTGAGTTTTTATTTTTAATTTTTATTTTTTTTAAATACCTTCATAATAACACGAGTCCAACATCACTTGATTGTTGAGGTCATTAACTTAGTGCCACTACTTCATATTCAGTGCCTTCTGATTTCATCTACATTGTGGGGTTAGCATCTCATTAGACTGCGAGTGTTGAAGAATAGTTAGTGACTCTAAACTGCGAGAAATCGGCAAAAATGTTTTTGCAATGTTTGTGACAAAGTGACTATGAAACTGTGTAACCCTGTTTTGCGCAGCCGATATGGCCTTTTTTGTCTGCAAAGCTGACATATTTGTATTCTAGATGTTTGCTGTCATTAAAATGAAACAATAACAAAAAACCCCTCCCAGGCAAGTGTCAAAATGCAACTCTATTGCTCTAGAATTGATGGAAAGTGAATTGAGAAGGGTTCGAGAGAAGTTTGAGACTAAGACTAATTTGGAAATTAGTAATATGTGTCAACTCTAAGACTATTGTGAGAGAAATTGAGTTACAGAATATTTTTGAGTATGTTCTTGGCAAAGAACTTAAGTACGCCCAAATGTTTTGAGACATGTAGGAAGCTCCTTCAGGAATGCTGTTCACAAACTAGTCACCAACAGTCACAGCCCAATGAGATACTGGCTTAAAAAGTACTGCAT
The DNA here is from genome assembly GCF_014905685.2 of Nematolebias whitei. Taxonomy (NCBI): domain Eukaryota; kingdom Metazoa; phylum Chordata; class Actinopteri; order Cyprinodontiformes; family Rivulidae; genus Nematolebias; species Nematolebias whitei. The sequence goes on from NC_056500.1 coordinate 42,162,701, forward strand.
ATGATTGCACATTTTTACATGTATTTTTGTGATGTATAACCTTTTATATGCACATAATAAAATAAATATTTTTTGAATAACACCAAAGTTCATGCTCAATAATCAATGGATTATTGAGCTTGAGGATGAAGGTGCACTGAGTACCTTCCCCAGAACATTTTGAATAAAGTAGATGCTGTTTCCTGCATTCTGGTGTATTTTAACGACCAACAGCTCTCTCCTTGTGTGAATAGAGCACGCCCTGCTTCTCTCAAGCGTCTCTCTTGTAAATGAGTCCTCGATGCTGAATGAGACAAACCTGTATAAATAAACGTTGAATGAATGAATCCTATTCCCCCACATCCACCCACCCACTCGAGTACTATCTCCATTGTAGAGCTGTCATTTCTAACCCAAACCTGAAACCCGGCCCGGACTGACCCGGATTAGAGCTGGGCCGTTATAATGTGATTAATGTGCGGGCCGGGCCGGTCTCGGGCTTCTAATTAGGTCAGGATCAGCTGTGATCCAATTATATGATAACATGGCCTGCCATACATCCACCAGCCACATGTGGCCATTTCAATGTGAGCTGAATGGCCTTGAAAGAGGTAAAAAGTTAATTTAAGCTTCAGATGGGACTGTACTGCCAGGCAGTCCAAATGGACGTTCATCCTGCAGCTGCACTCAGCAGACGTGCGCGGCCGACGACGCTATTAGAGCAGCTCCCAAACAGGTGAGATCCCAAAGCAGACGCGTGTGTCACAGTCCACGTGTCTCAGTAATTCAGATGAATGCAGGCAGAAATGGCGTTTAAATGCTTTTTTTATGGCCATGAAAAGACAAACACCTCTCAGCTCTGAAACTTATATTCAGCTGCGCATCCCCGACCATTAATAACTGATCAAATTTTTTTTTCCAGGTTCGGACCTGTAATTACTGTTAATTCATTAGGTCAGGTGGGGTTCAGAAATTATGACTGCGGGCTGGGGCCGGGTCGGATCAGATTTTTTGGGCCCGAATGCAACTCTACTCCATTACCACAGCCTTCATGTACTTCAATTCTTGATTGTTTAGTTGTACATGGAGACTTAAAAAAATGTTGACAGATTGACACCCTTGTTTTAATACGTATGTCATGTGATTACCCATCAAACATTTCTCTCCTATTTTTAATAAATAATTAACATTTTATTAATGACCCACTGATCTGCAATTTAGTTGTGCTGTTTAATTCTATTTTTGTTTTTAAATTGCTCATGACTGAACTTTTAGGGGGTGGAGATTTTATTTTTAAGTGTAGAAGCAGAAATGCTTATTTGAAGGGGCAGCTCGTATGTGATATTAACAAGCTCATAAGTGGCTGTTGTGTTTAAAATGAGTGTTTATGCAATTATTTTCAGTTGACATATCCAGTATAGGCTTTATTCGTTCAAGGCAGTCGTATTTGTTCATAACTTTATTATTAGTAAGCCTGAGAGTTACCGGATCCAAGCAAACAATTACCGCAATGCAACCTGTTGAAATAGGAGAGCTCAGGATCCGGCTCAAATTAAGCCTCGTTTGTGGTTAAAAATGAGTGTAAAATAATAAATATGAAATAAACAAAAGTATTAATATCTCTTCACTCAGTGGCAGCCGAGCTGAATGTATCTGATCGACCTCTAACTTTCTTTTGTCCTGCTTTGGTTGGTGCATGCAGATAACATGTTTAGCTAAACTTTTGTTACTTTTAACTTTTGGCCAACTTTTTTTTTATTTTTTACAATTTTTAGCTTCTACCTAGACTTCTAATAGTTAACATTTCCTGACTATCCACAGCTGACTTTTATCATTCATCTAGCCTTTTGCTACTTTTAATTTTACCTGTGTCTTTGCTATATTTACCAATAGCTTGTTTTTACTTTAATTTTTATTATGGGGGAGTGGTGGCACAGAGGTTAGAGAAGATGGGTAAGTGATCAGAAAGTCACAGGTTCAACTCCTGGTACTGTCAACATCGAAATGGGGATGAAAAAGATGAAGATGAAAAGTGAATTTTATTTATATTTTTTATTTATCCTATTTTATCTTTACCCGCTTATTCCATTTTGGGTCACGGGGGTCGCTGGTGCCCATGTCCAGCAATCACTGTGCGAGGGGCGGGGTACACCCTGGACGGGTCGCAAGTCCATCACAGGGCCACATAGAGACAAACGAGACAAACAATCATTCACTCTCTCACTCACACCTAGGGACAATTTAGAGTTACCAATCAGCCTAACATGCATGTTTTTGGTCTGTGGGAGGAAACCGGAAAGATCAAAAGATGAAACACCCACACCTGCCTCCACCCTCATTTGCCCCACCCTGGGCTCTTGAGCAAGGCCCTTAACCCCCACCATTTGCTCCCCAAAACAGGTCTCTCCTGAAAATGAGTTCTTGTGACTCAGTGAGACTACCTGCACAACTAAAGGGTAAATGGAAAAAACAAACAAACATTTTTTTTTTGTTTGTTTAGGCCTTAAGCAGCATTTTGCTACTTTTTTTATTAGCTAATATTTTGCGTCTTTTCGCTTTTAGGTAAGTAAAAACTGTGTGATTTGTTCAAACCACAAAAGTAGAGTCACATGTTAATAGTACATCTTGTTATTGAATAGTTTATTGAAACCGGGTTTAAAGAAATATTTCAGTTAAATCTTATTAAAAAGTGCTTTTCTCCCCCAGGCTAAAGTTATAAAAAATATTCACTTAGATACATGTGAGCTTTTACAGAACTACTAATTATAGAGCATCTAACTGTGCAATGGGTATTTAAGCATAATTGCTGCAAGCTTCATTGTTATTTCAGCCATTGCCAATCACAGCCATTTACAGAGAGCCAAGATTTCAATTAGTCTGCTTCTAATCATCAGTAATTAAGCCAGCTGACCTTTACACCAGATCCCTCCTGTCAGTGTCTTTACCAAACCACAGGGGACTTTAGGACACATGACTGACACAACTGTGTGTGTCAACCTGTGTGTGTGTGTGCGCGCGTGTGTGTACTTTGTAAATGACATTTAGACTGACAGTCTATCAGGGACTATTAGCTGCTCCCAGGTGGCCTTTTATTCATCCACAGCACAATGACTCCTCAGAGGAACAGAAAGAGGCTAATCACTACATAAAGACCGACTGTCTTAGACCGAGAACACGCCTGCGTGTGCGTGTTTGAGTTAGTGCTCGTCTGGTTATGCTTTTGATAACGAAAGAGGCAAACAAGTTAAAACGTGTGGCAAGAGAGGCAGGGAAATCAAAAATAGATGCAAAGACACATGGATGGACAGGAGCACACACAGATGAAAACACACACGTTGGGTATGCCTCCGTGCACTCATGTTTTACAGAGAGACAGGCAAAAACAAGCACACCCACACACTGACAAAGACAACCACACGAGACAGGAAAAACTAGATGGATGGAGCGGAAAAGAACAGAAGATGCAAAGAGTGGTCTGATGTGAATAATTTAGGGGCTGCTGTGCAGTGGACCCAAGAGCATGTGGAGAGATGGAGAAACGAGGGAATAAGCATAAAAAAGAGAAGAAGAGATAAAATAAGAGTACGAGGTAATGGACTTGTAAAAAAAAACACACAAGAAAAGTGAAGGTATGTCCCTCAGAAAGACACGAACGGAAACAAATGAAAGTGGTAAAACAAGCGTCTCCATGCCTTTTCCTCAGGAGTGTTTCCTGCAGAGACAGGTGATGTGATTATCCACGGCTGAGCAACTTCACTCTCTAAGACGCTCTTGAGTTTTCAACTACCGGTACTTAATGTTCTCCTAATGGACTGCACCAACACAAACATCAGTTTCTGCATTAATGGACTCAAGCTAATGTCATACTGATGTCAAGATGATCATGTTATTATGGGGGAAAATGCTATAATAATCCATATATGTATTTATTGACCATCACCAGTTGATTTATAAATACAGTCATATTTTATGACAAATGAATTCAATCAGGGTTTTGTTTACCAGTCAACATGCAATTAAAAATAGAACCTCGTTGAATATTCATAATTTATTAAACTAATTCAATCCAAAAGATCAGAATTAAGAGCAGCCATCATTAATAAAATATGAGCGTCACGTCACTCAGGGTTCGTACACATTTTCTGTTTTGAAATTTCATACATATTTTTTAACTTTAAAACCAGTTTTCACTGAAACAGTTGTAAATTTATAGTAAATGTTTGTTCATTGTTGACATTTTGTTAAAAATCTCTTGTGTGTAAACACCTTAAAAAAAACAATGGATAGAAAAGAACAAAACTGTTAAAATAAACTTTTCCAATTTAATTACACTTTTTCTGTACACTGTTTTCATCTTAAAACTTTTGCATATATTGTGCTAATGGCAAAAATTCAGCTCTTTCAAGAGACGGGTGACATGACCTTTGGTTTGCGTGAATTTTATTGTTTACAAAATATATGACTTTATTTGAAAATATCCTCATAGAAATACATTAAAATCTCTTTAATTCATCCAAAAACATTGTTGTCACTGAAATCTGGTTTAGCATATTTACTCTAATTTAGCCTTTTTATGCTACTTAAACTTTTTAACTGTGCTATTTATAATTTTACAGAAGTTTTTGCTGCTTTTGGTTAAAGTTTGCATTTTGCTACTTTTAGCTATTAGCCAGGTTTTAGCAATTTGTAGCTTCTAGCTAGACTTTTAATACATTTGCCTAAGCTTTTGCTACTTTTACCTTATAGCTACCCTTTTTTACTTTTAGTTTTAGCTGTCCTTTTGCTATTTTTGCTTTCTAGTTAGTTTATTTATCTGTGTTTAAGTAGTGTTTTGTTACTTTTGATATTTAGCTGGCTTTTTGCATACTTAATTCTTAAGTAGCATTTGCTACTTTTAGCCAGCTTTTTTGGCAATTTTCAGCTTTTACCCAGCTTTTTTTTTTTACATTTAACTAACTTTTTGCTACTTTAGTTTTTTGTTAGCCATTTCCTACTTTTTAGTTTTAGGGATGCCTTTGCTACTTTTAGCTTAGAGCTAGCTATTTTTTTTTTTTTGCCATGTTTAGCCTTTAGCTTGTGTTTAGCTACTTTTGGCTTGTACTTTGCTACTTTTTGTTTTAGCTAACATTTTGCATTGTTTAGCTTTTAGGTAACATTTTTTTTTTCATTTTAGCTTTAACATTTTAGTTTCTGCTTGTTAATTAAATTAATTTGTAGAGTGGTTAAGCAGTCATCATTCACAATAGATTTTTAAAGAGAACATACGCTCGTTAGTGTTAATTAAATGTACTGATGAGTTTTGATGTTGCGAATGAATCAAAAAACATCAAGGGTCAACATCTAGGTTCTTCTTTTTTATTTTTCATGTCAGAAAATGCACTAAATAATAGCATCTGGAAAGACAAATTGTTTTTCAAACTTTATATTTTTCCAACTTAACCATGAAGACATTTATCTCAAATGCCACATAAAAAAATAAATGTACTTTTTAGGATTGCACAGGATGCCTGGTCACTGTCAAACAACACATTCAGGTAAAGCTGAGGCTGGATCTCTATTGTCTGAAAAGTCCTGGACTTCAAGAAAAAAGAGCAATACAATTCAGCTGTGCATTAAAACTTTAGACATAATTGTTGTACTTGAATTGTCTCTCCTCAGCACCATACACTGTCCAAGGCTGATGAACAGAGTACACACACCACTGATAATTACTATCATCAAGCAATTATTCTTCTGTGTCACAGCTATTTGGAGGTTTTTCTTTTATCACAGGCAAGAAAAGGCAAATGAGGTTGCTGTTGCTTGTAGCAAACACTGAGGTTCAGGAAAAAAAGAGTCAGTTCTTAGTCCCTGATAGTCCGGCTCAGTGGTTCAGTGGTTTTTGTAACTGCCCTTTATGAAAACTATTTATGTATTTCCAAGGCACACATTTAGATGTATGTCTATGAAAGATCAATATAATTTATCTTAAACTGAGAGACTCTTATGTTGCACATAAAAATAATAAAAATATTAATGAATACTTTGATTTTAAGATTTATCACGACAGGAATGGTAATTTTATGAACTGAACAGGAAAAGGAGGAGACGTAAATGTGATGAAGAGTCTAAGAGACAGATGGGACACAATAAGACCTGGACATGTGAGAAAACAGGGGTAGTCTGGTAACATGAACGATATACAGTCAATGAAGAGATGATCGGTGGATTGTGTGAGTGTAAGTGGCGTCACACTGACCTCGTAAGACACCGAGCCGGGTGGTGGCAGTGATCTCTCCTGCCGAGTTCGAGGCGTGACATTCATAAATGGCTTCGTCTCTGGGAGTCCTCAGAGGCTGAATCCTCAGGACAGAACCGGACCCATCATCAAACTCGATAACCTATAAACACAGATAAACCTATAAACTTATATAGAAACTGCATCACTGTTCTAAAAATATGTAATAAGTTGTAAACACAGGCCATTGGTGTTTGCGTGATTCTAATTTGAAACATTTTCAACGTACAGCTAACAAGTTGGACTCACATAAATCCTGCTGTTTCTAGTTCTCATCTTTAATGTAGTTTGCAGTTATATTCATTCAACCTTTATTTATACGAGAAAACATTTTCTGAGAAAACTTCTGAAGTCCTTTTAGCAGTTCTCGGTAGTGCATTAAAACGGGTATGGAGTAGCATGAGTCAAGCACTCCTCCTAAGAAACTTTTCAAAGTAAATATGCAAGGCTATTACTTGTACAGTTACTATTTTCTTCTCGTCTTATTATTAATGTTAGATTTGATAAAAATAATAGGAGGTGCATTCCAAACTGCTTTCACACAGGTTTATTACGCACATTTAATTGATCTGGATTCTAAAATCTGGTAAAGTTTCCAACCTACATCCATTAACCATGAATCCCACAACTAGTCCTGCCCAACAGGGCCACGGTGAAGAACACACAGTAGCCTGAGCTCATATATTTTTGGATTAAAGATAAACTACTTCCTTCAAGTGGTTCAATCACAAACAGGAAGCCAAAGAGATGAACTAAAACCTGCGAGGAAACTCAACTTATTAAAGTGGGTGAGCATCCTGGGCTCAAGGTGAAAGCCACTCAGCAGGACCGAGACTGATTCACCATCTCCTCCGTATGAGAGGGACTCGTGATGATGGGGAAATAAATCAAAGGTCAGAGCCTTCGGGGAATTAATAAAGCTGATCATAGAAACTGTAGCATCATCGGACCTATGAAAGAGTTCCAGCTGATAGCAGTTCACACACTTGTCTAAAAAGGTACACTATTGGTTTTAAATCGCTGCAGAAATATCAATTTAACTAAAGTCAAACATGGCTCTCAATGCTCAGTTAAATTATACTTGCTATTAAAAAAGGTACAACTAAAGGCTTAGTGCAAATATTAACCATTATTGATCTTGTTCATGTGTTGACACACTCAGTGAGCAGGGATTTATCAGGGTCATAGTTAATATTGACTTGGTGTTTGTTCTTTAATTTAATGTCTTTGGGTCAATCTGGACTTTAGTTAAACTCCTGCAAATAAGGTCTGTTCGATAACGTTTGTTACTTTCCTTTTTATGTTTTAAAATCTGTTTCCTTCTGAATATTTTTTTTCCTGCTTTTTTGCCGCGCCTGGTCCAGACTGGTAAATGTTACACCTGAATACATTTACAGTAGTATCTCACTGGGCTGCGACTGTTGGCAACTCGTTGCCCAACGGCTTTGGAGAGAGAGTCTCCAAGATGTCTCATGATATTCCCAGGTGTTCTCAATTTTCTTGAAGAATCTTCCAGTCACGACAAACGAAGTAAAAACAGAACTTCAAGTAAAATTCAAAGCAACAGCTCAGATAGGATCAGTTATGCTTGACATAAAGTATTCTGTAAAAACCTCTTAACGTTGGACACTAACCCAAAGTCACTATTTTTTCCCCCCTTCGACAGGGAAGTGAGGAGTAGAGCAGAAAACAAAAAAGTGTTTTCTGGACACGTGCCATACCTCAAATCTTTGGTTGCTGACTTTTTTGCCTTTTTTATTCCATACGATCTTGGGCTGTGGATCCCCCGTGGCCTGGCACACGAAGGAGGCCACTCCTCCCTGCACTCCAGTTTGGTCCTCCGGGGTCCGGGTGAATCTGGGTGGTGCTGCGGGGAAAGGAACATTCAGAGGTAAAGGACCACATTAATGCTCATTTAACATCGAATAAAAACCAAACTGACATACGACTTTACACATGCAATTTTCAGTAAGTTTGTTTTTGTACCTTTATTTTAACTACAGCTTGCATATTTTTTGTCATATGCCACTTTTCACTTTTAACTAGCCTTTTGTAATGTTTATCTCTTCTTAGCAACATTTTTGCTATTCTCTTGCTTTTAACTATGCTTTTCTTAACAAAGTCCATGCTCAATAATCCAGGTATATAATACAACATTTTTCAGTCAGGTCATCTGGACAGTTTCTGTTTTTTGTGCTGAAACGTTTCACCTTCCATCCAGAAGACTTCATCAGTAAAGGAAGCACACAAAACAAAACTGATTCTTCCTCCAACAGCTTACTCCAAAGTGGAACAAACCAGTTATGTTGGTGCTAAGATGGTCTCTTTGTCACGCCCCCTCCTCCATTGCCGGCCTTCTTCCTTGTTGACAGTCGTGTCAAACTGGTTGAAAACAACCAAGTCCATGCTCAATAATCCAGGTATACAATCCAACATTTTTCAGTCAGGTCATCTGGATAGTTTCTTGTTTTTTTTGTGCTGAAACGTTTCGCCTTCAATCTGGAAGGCTTCATCAGGGGGAAGAATCAGTTTTGTGTTGTGTGTTTCCTTGACTGATGAAGCCTTCTGGATCGAAGGTGAAACGTTTCAGCACAAAAAAAAAAAAAAAGAAACTATCCAGATGACCTGAATGAAAAAATGTTGGATATGCTTTTCATATTTTTAGGAAGACTTTTGCTACGTTTAGCTTTTAGCTGGCCTCTAGCAACTTTTAACTATTAGCTACAATTTTGCTATATATAGGTAGCCTTTTGAAACGTTCAGCTTTTAGCTAGCTTTTAGCTAGTAATTTACTGCATTTGGGCAGTTTTATTCATTCAACCTTTATTTATACATGTTAGTTTCATTGAGCCTCAAGGACTCATTTACAAGAGAGACCTGTTGTAGCCGGACTTTTGCGACTGTTGTTAGGCAGTGTGGTGTTTTTAGTGTTTTGTTCATTTATGCAAATATTTCAGATGATATGAAGTGTGTTTTTGTGGAAAAGTTCAGAAATGTTTAACTTTTACCTTTGTTGAGCACACTTTGAGCAATATCTTATGGAGAACTAAAGCTTAATTTTGATCAAACTAATGAGCTAAAGGCTAGTCTGACGAGAGCCAAGACCATTGTGGATTGTTGTCATCTTAAAACAAACTCCAATCTAAAAAAACTCTATATATTTTCACACAGAATGAACATTTTTTTTCTACTAAGACTCATTACATCATCAATTTTAGAGTACCTAGATATCGTGAAAGATTATAACATTCTTGGAGGAAGCGCTACAGTAAGCTGCTAATGCTATTTATGCTGGATAAAACAGACATCTTTGTAAATACCTGTGTAATACAAAACAGACAGTGATGTAATGGTTTATCACGATAAAATTTTAATGGCGGCATTGTAATTTGTAAGTGTAAAGCTCTTTTAAGGTGTCAATATTCCACTTTGGTCTTAACCTCTCTCATACGTTCTCATTAACTTAGCTGTTGAATCGTTAATCTGGTCCAATTTAAACTCTTTCTTTGGAATGAGGGCTAACAAAGATCTACAAAAGGTAAGATTTTACTATTACTGTTCATACCTTTTCCACATAACACCAGTTCAAATACCAGGACTATCCCTTTAAGACTAGAACATTCATATGTCACAGGTAAACCACACGTCGTACAGAAACACTTTTTGTTTCTTGTGCATGTCTTTGACACTTTAAACAAAAATGTGTCGGTCTTGACGAATAGTAATGTTTTTAGCCGGTGTGTCACACACCCTGGAGTATTTGTACACCTACAGCACATCTGAGTTTAGACATGCAGGTGGGTGGCATTGTGTCAGTGTGTGTCTTCTTTCCTGTACGTGTGTGCACACTCCATCATGCTTTCTCTCTGTCCTGTACCGTCCAAAGAGGCTTAATATTTCTGTGCCATAAAGGGTTTATAAAGACTTACTTCTGACATGACCACTAAAGCCCCTCGTTTTGAGGACGCCAACAATATCATAACCCCAGCCTCTGCTGGATTGTGACATCACAACATCAAAAAGATTCGACACGTCAGTCACGGCACGTCACCACCAGCTCGTCTAATGGCATTCCAGCCAAACCAGAAAATCCCTACTTAGGGGCTTACCGCCAGCCGCCCTGACAAAGGGAGAGAAATTGCTTTTTGCTGTTTTAAAAGGAGAGAGGGAGAAAAGGGAAGCTGTTCAGAGCAGCAGAGAAACAGAAAGAGTGTTGAAAGAGTGAGCAGAAAAGAGCAGAGAAGATGGAGAAGGATGAAGGAGGGGGTGAGACAGAGCAAGCGTGGAACAGATGTGGAGATGTGAGGCTGAACAGTAACGCAGATCAAAACGGTCACGTCTTAACGTGTATTTAGCTTCATGTGGGTTTTAAAAACATAAAACTGCGTCTTTATTTGTGCAACAAGGTGTGTTTGTGTGCATCTAGGTCAAGTTAGTGTTCATTCATTAAAAAAACCCATAAAAAATACCTAGCACTTATAAAAAAGAACTGCATTTCATGAGCATATATAGTGATCTTCTAGAGCTCAGGCATATGTGTTAGGTAGATTCTCAACTACTATCACACCAAAGTCATATTCAAATCCAACTAGCATCTGTGAAATTGAATATGTCATAACCATTTTTATTGGCTAAGGTTGATTGGTTATGGCAGCCATCTTGAAGCAGATTGAATCCAAATTTAAGAAGTTGTAAATGTAAATCTGATAAATATTTACTGAGAGTTTCATTAAAGTCTGTCCAGTGGTTTATGACATACCTAGTAACAAAAGCAGGTAGTTGCATGTTTACTTTTGATTAAAAAAAAAAAAAAAAGATTAATAAGCTTATTTTCAGGTAGGATACAAGACAACCTGTAATGAATGAATGAATGAATGAATGAATTAACGTGGAAACCAATTACTGTAGTTAAATGTTTAGTTCTCATTCATTTGTAAAGTTTTAGCTTAAATCAGTTATCAAACAAAAAATCCATAGCCAAGTTTCTAAAATGGAAAGTAAGAACTCACACATCTGTTTTCTGCACCATAAAAATATTTACCTAAATGTGTATAGATGATGTTTATATTTTCGTAAGTCGCCATGGTAACATTTTAATACTAGCTACTAAAGGCAAAGGTGGAGCCTTGGTTTTTAGGCCTTTATATGTGTGTCATCATGTGTTTATTTGTCTGTATCATTAACAAATACTTCAAAAAGCCAGAGATTGAAAAGTAACAAAACTTTCAGAAAGTAATCGTTCACAACTGATCTTTGGAATCGGCTCCAAATTAAGATGGCCACCACAGCTACTCAACAATAGTCAACACAAAAGTGCTCATAACTCAGTCAAGTTAACAAAGAAAACTTTCATTTAGCTGCTTCCTTTTTCAGGGGTCACCACAGCGAGCGAGCTCCCATCAAAGATATGGCAGGTGTTTTATGCCTTTCCTGACACAACCTGAGCTCAAACCCACAACCTACATATTACAAGACCCTGGCACTAACTACTGAGCTGCCTTAATCAAGTAAAAATTTGATGTGGTAGTAGCTGAGAGTCATGTTCAACACACTTTCTGAGAGTGACATCCCACAGTTTTACATGAGGTTGATCAAAACATTATGTCCAAGGTTTGACCAAAATAGCTCCAACTTTATATTTCATCCTAAAAGACCTTAGGCTAAAACTCTGGCATGGAAGGACGCAGGAATTCTGTCTTCTTTCGAGGATTGCTAGTGGTTGGGATGGGGTAGAGACGGGGCAGCCGATTTAGGACCTAAAAGTCCCAGGTTTGACCCCCAGCCATTCTCACATGTGGTGTCTGAGCAAGACACCTAATCCCTAACTGCTCCCCAGGTGCCTACATAGCAGCCCACTGCTCCACCTGGGTGTATCTCAGGTGTGATGGGTTAAATGCAGAGAACTCATTTTGCCGTTGTATGGGACCATACGATGACGACAACACATAACACTTTATTTTACTAAGCCTTCAGTTTTTTTCTTGTGTTTTTAACAGTTTTGTCTCACAATGCTTAACTGACTGTGCAGAAAAACCAACCCCAAACAAAACGCTGAAAGCTTTGATAAGTTCGATATGTCACCATGTACACAGCCTTCACATGCATGCCGTTACAGCGTGAGTGTGTGTGCTCGGGAAGACAGAAAGGCTGAGAGAGAAGAAAAAGGATGAGGAGAGGGGGAATCTCTCTCCTAATCCTTTTACTAATCTCTCCCCCCACAAAACAAATGAAAGTGTAAAGCCAGCAGAGCCATGCTAACAGCTTCACCAGATCTTTCAATTGCTTTTTTTTTTTTTTTATCTCCCCCATTTTCTTTATCTGTCCAGCTCCTTCATACATCCCCTGTTTGGTTCTCTGTGTCTTCCAGTGTGTCCCCTCCATCTCTGTAACTCTGCTAATTGTTTGCTGCTAAAGAACTTCTTCCTCCTGCTTTGCAGCTGCTCTCCTTGCTCCCTCTTTCCACCTCCTCCTTGTTCCCCCATCTCCTCCTTCCATCTCTGGGGTGTTACATAAGTCATCCTGTCACACCAGCTGACTTTATGGAGGGGGATGTGGGTGGAGAGAGTGGAGTTCAACCTCCACACTTCCCCTCTTCTCTTAACATCTTTCCTCAGCCCTTCTGCTTTCCCTCGTCTTCACGATGCCCCCCCCCCCCCCATTTTCATCTCTTCTCCCACTGTCTCCTCTGAACTAATCCTCTCGGTTCTTCTTCTGCTTTTCTCATTTATTCCCTCTAGATTTCTTTACAGTTTGCTGTGATGATCAGACATTTTTTGATTGTGTTGCTTTGGTAGGATTAAGAGCTGGCATTTGGGCCAAAGGACAGAAGGCTGATGATAAGAAAAAAAAAATACAACTATCAAATCTTTGTAGATGTTTAAAGGATAAGAACCATTTTACAGTAATAAATAAATAAAATAGAAAGGCGTACCATTCACTGAAGAAATGTCTGTTATGCTTAAGTTTGTAATCAAGCTCATCTTATGTCAAGATAAAGTTGTAGCTGTTTTGGTCAAAAGTAAAAAAATAACGTTATGCAAAACCGTAAAATGTCAGGCTCAGAGTAAGTTTAGTGAATAACTGCTACTACCACAAATGACAAATTTCAGCTCAAAACCAGTATAATTGTCTGAGTTATAGTCATTTTTGTGTTGGCTACTGTTAATTAGTTGTGGTGGTCATGGAAAAGATGGACTTCAAACAGTAGTCAGTTGAAGGTGATACAATTTTTTGTTAAAACCTATCTTGTGGTTAATGAGATATTTTGCTAACAAACAAGTGGGCTTAACAGCTACTGCTAACATTTTAAGCAAAAATCTCACACAGCAAGTAGCACTGAAAGTATGTGCTGTGAATGAAGCTCAGATCTAATTACACCAAATTTGAGAAAAGTATCTGGGAAATTGTAAAGTTCAAGCTACTTTTGTGATTTTTAACATGAGCTAGCTGTGGTGGCCATCTTAAATTAGATTGATTCCACAAGCCATTCACTTGTAAATGAGCATCCATTGATTTGACAGTTTCATCTGTCCACTTACTCACAAGATGTTTTCCTAACAGCCAAAGTTTATGGCAAACTGTTGAAGGCAACATCTTAAACAAATGTCTTACACAAACTGTTAGCACTCAGGATATGTGTTAGGGATCAAACTCAGCTACTACCACACTACATTTTAGGCCAGTATCTGTAAACATTTTACATCATCACAGACATTTCGCCTTTAGGAGCCTTTAAATGTGCGATAATGAAACAGCTGTTTCACGTTGGAAGATAATTTGTAGCATCCACATTTGCAGCTTTATGTCACCCCAAAGCCTCTGACTTTTCCTTAAAGATGGTTTAAGACTTAAGTGAGAAACCAGAGGTCTATGGAGAGAGATTTCGATGGAATTGTACAGTATCAGTCTTTTTCTTGGTACGTCTGCATGTGTGTTGAGGGGTGTTTGGAAAGGAGGGTGGCCTACATAAACGTCATTATGATCTGATCTACTCAACAGATGGCAGGGATTACACAGGCAGCTCCCATCGCAACACAACTTTCGAGTTAATGTCCAAAGATGTGTGACAGACCATGTACATACGGCCTTTCCTCTATATATCAAAAAGAAACTAAGCTTGTGCATTTGGACAGCACTGTAAGACATTTTGACAGCTAAAAACTGGATATGTGTCCTAAATGTTTCTTTATCAAGTTTGTAATAATATTTTCTTAAAGCAAACTGCTGATGGACAAATGGGAGCACTAGAAAAGACAACAGCAAGACTAAAACAAAGCTAATGGCTGGAGGAGACCTCAGGGACAAGCTGTTGCTGCCAGATGGTGTCTGAACCGAGAGGGACACTCAAGAGAAGTCAAGTTTGTAAGAACAGATGCTGGCACAAACCCTAGGGAGAAGGATTTATATATACGGTGTGGCAAGACTTGGGATATGAATCTCCGACTGGCAGGTTCTGGCTTTAGCAGGGGAAGTCTATAGGAACAAAAAAGTGGCAGGTGTAGATCACTAAGGAAATCCATCATATAGATCTTATTGTTCCACATTGATCTAACAGAGCACTTTCCTCTTAGACTGCAGGTTTACTTGTGGTTCCTAGAGTTTCCAAAAGCAGAATGTGAGGAAGATCTTTCAGTTATCAGGCTTCTCTCTTGTGGAACCAACTTCCAGTTTCTGTCCGTAAGGTTGACACATTGTCCATTTTTAAGATTAAGCTTAAGTCTTTTTTTTAATATACTGTAAATCCTATAGTTAGGGTGGGCTTGAGTTTCCTGAGCTGTCCCTTAGTTATGCTGCTATAGGCTTAGACTGCTGGAGGACAAACTGACCACATTTCTTCACAATGCTACTGTCTTTACTGACTCTGCTCAACCTGTTTTGTATTTGTAATTCTTTCTATCCTTAACAAGTGTTTTTGTCTTTCAGGTACACCTGCACCAACATCTGGACCTGCCATTCTGTGTTCGTTTGTCTCTCCTTCCTGTCCTCTCAAACCCAGCTGGTTGAAGCAGATGTCCGGTTGTCCTGAGCCTGGTTCTGCTGGAGGTTTGAATTGAAATGAAAGCCCATCCACACTACTCTACGAGTTTATAAAGTTGTTTTTATTCTTTTATTTTCTGTGTAGGCATCTCCAATATACACTCAAACTAAGTCCTTGGTAAGAGGAACAACAAATAAAAACAAAACAGATATTCAATAAAATGCTTTCCAAATAGCAGACCTAAAACAAAAAAAATCTGGTGGATTTGTGTGGACAAGGAATCATGTATAGTGATTTTCGAAATAAAAACTTTGGTGCTGTCTACATGGGAACAGTTTTTGTGAACACAAAAATGATTTTTTCATGTTTCAGACATGCGTCAACACATAAACAGTGTTTAAACAACTCTAAAACAGAATTTAAAAAACAGTTTTTGAGTAAAAATAATATTTAAATGCCACTTTTGCATTTTTGTGTAGACGGGCAAAATGCCACCTTTTAAAAACAATGATGTCATAGCCCTGCCTCTGATCCAACCTCCAACCCAAGGGCATCTCCCCTCTCTGTGTTTACATTTTGCACTCAGTGTACAAGCTTTATATGCAAGGTCCACGCCTTGTTTCCTGTTTTTGGTGGGTTTTTTTAATCAGCATTACAGTGCCACATATAGGCATGGCATATTTACTACGCTTTGTGCTGATTTTAGTATTTTTGTGTGGGTGAATACATTTCTAGAAAAAATACTGTGTTCAAAAAGTTTTTTAAAATTTTTTTAATTTTTAGAAACAACAAACCAAACAAAAAACGGACAAATTGTATTTCTGTTTGGACAAGGCCATAACAGTCTTTTCTCTTCACATCCTATGTGGGTCTGTCACATTTTCTTATAATCTTGTTGCAGTCAAATTTGATCATGTGTTAAAATAAATAATAATGAAGAGGACATTTCAAACAGTATAGTAAAATAAACAGCTTTAGAGTATCTTTGACCAAAGTAATAATATTTTTCTCTGTATTTTAATGTGTCATTATTGTGGCTGTATCCTGTATTCTTAAACATAGTAGCTGAAGGTATGATTTGAGCTGCCAAATGTTAAGCCATCACTTTTTTTTTTTTAGATTTTGCAAATATCAAAATAACAAAGAAGAAACCCAAGATGAGCTTTTACAAGAAAAACAAATCAAAACACCGGCTTCAGGTAAAAACTGATTGATTCATGAAGCTTGACCTTCAGAGGCAAGTGGTGATAATTATAAACCTTTCTGATCAAATATACATCATGCACATTGTATCTGGACCTCTTCTTACATACTATAATAATACATAATTCTCTGTTTCTCATGTTTCTTAACCTGAATATATTTTTAGAATTTTTGTGAATTTACGTGGATGAATGAATTAATTAAATAAATTAAAAAAATAATCTGATGTGTGTTTTAATGTTGTGGTTCTTCTTTGCTGAGTTAAAAAGCACTTTAAAATTCAGCGTTGTTACAGATGACGTCCTAATTGAGAGCTGAATTAGAAATTTCACACAAGTTTAGGAAAGAAGCAGCAGATCTTACCAGACGCGTCACAGTGAGCCCGGAGAGCAGGTGGGCATATGGCCAGAACCATAACTTAAAATGCATTACCATCAAACCGACACATTTAGAGGAAATTAAAAGCAATAAAATTGGACTGCTGCACCTAATAAACACAGAAGGCTATCAGCCCTGTGCAGAACACACACATTAATTAGAAAACATTTGGCAAAAAGGGCTGTTGCAGCACAAAAAATGAAATAAAACACAAAGAAATGGGCTAACATGGGCTGTTTTTCAAGCTTCATAAAGATTAAGTGTCAATCTGAACTGCAGATCAATAAATGAGTGAGATACTTTAAAACCACTTTTTTTTTTTTTTAATTAAAGAGCACTCTTTGATCCTGAATGTCTCACTGCACAGTGGAATTTAAAATCTACAATTTTCAGGACAAAACTGCAGCTGCTGTCCCCATGTATCAATGTGACATTATTACTATGACGACACACGGATGCAACTGCGAAGGATAAAATGTGCTTTTGTTGCCCTTAGTAATGCATGTCCAATTAGAGCAACAATCAGCATGGTAGCCGCGGGGTCCGGCTAGTGCCGAGTTAATCAGGGTTAATTTGCTAGGAACACAAGGGGAGGAATTAATCAAACCAGATCTTCTTTTGTGCACACATCATTAGAAACACATGAGTGGTCCACTTGGTGCACAACTTTACTGGGTCAGAGCTGGCTTCCCATGAAGATGAACAGAGGCTTCTTCTCAGCGCTGGTCTCAGGGCATTAGTTACACACCAGTGCTCAGGCTACGCTCGAGCTAAGCTAACGCTATCCAGGCCTATTCACAAGCGACTGCATCTGCTAAGCTAATGCTAAGCCAAGGTCATCACATTTCGTTACTCACAGCTGAGTGTGCAGCTTTGCAATAGCTAGTGATAGCAACAGTCCTGTGGATGCAGACACTGAGGATCCTCAGCAGCAGAACTTAATTCTACGTTCCCTCTAATGGAATGAGTCCCTCTTAGCTTAGCCTCCCACACAGTTTCAGTTTAATATATGAATGTAACAGACATTATGACGAGTTAAAGGGTTATAAACAATGACCTGCTGTTAGTAAATTAACTATAATTGTCCCAGTTGAGAGTTTCTATGGCCTCTCTGAGAGCTAATGTAAAAAGTACTCTGTTTAACTAGTAAAAATTGGAAATAAATTATTCTGGTAGCACATGCTTTATGGTTTTTATGTATATGTTAGTGTGGTCCATTTCTGTCCCCTTTCGAAAAGACTTTCCCACTGATGCACAGTTCATAAAAAAAGGCTGTTAATCATTTAAAGTGGTATTTAAATATGCCACTTTAGTCAACACATAATTACAGAGCTGGCATTTTTAGAGTTAAAAACTATAGATATATTTATTCTAAGTTAAATCAATTTGTTAACTGAGCGCTAGTTACAATTTTGTTTTTTATTTCTTATCCTGATGAAGAGTTTATTGTTTTATTTACAGTCTCAAATATTCCTGTAACAAACCCCATTTTTTTTTACGTGTCATGCTTGTTTAGCAGTGTTAACCTACTGCATTCACTTTCAGCATGAACTTCTGAGGCCTTATGATTTAAATGTACGACGACTGAGGCCTCTGAACTGAACACAGTTGACAAAATGTCTCATGAATCACTGCATACAATTGAATGAAACGCTCAAGTTTCAAGTATAAATGTTGGTCTAGACAAAGTGAGAAATGGACAAAGTAACATGAAACAAATTCTGTATTTGTGAACTGATATTTTGAAGCTTACAATTAGACATTCCACCGGTTTGATAGTTTAAAATTACTTGCAAGCCAGCAGTAGATCTGCTGAAAAACAGCTTTGCTCTGAAGAACTCTCACCTTTATCATCTGTTTAATCATAAATGAGATCATTCTATACTTTATAGTCCTTTAATAGAAGCATAAAACAAACAGTTTAGATTAATGATAGTCACATTCCAACTTCCAACACACACTTCTATAAATTTAATTTTTTTTTCAACCATCTTGAGAACTTTAAAAAATAATCCATGTCAGCTGTTTTTAATCCAAACATCAAAGCTCATCTGTTAAAAACTGTCTTTATACTGTTTTTATGTTATGGCCTATTGGTTGGTTAAGTGCAAACAAACGACATGTTGCCAAACTAGTAGAAATATATATATTTTTAAATTGTTTGTGCTTTCACAATGAACCTTCCTTAGCCGTGCATTGCCGTTGCTCAAGCCCTGCAGAAGCCTCTGGACTAGTAAAATCCTGCATTTTTAATTTCCCCCAGAAAAAAGGAGCAGTTCTACAAACAATGGCTAAAAATGGCTTTTTATTATTTCCCCCTTCAAAACTTTATGAGTAAAATAAAATAAAAACAAATTTCAATGAAATAATAAAAGCTATAAAAAAAATGTAAGCTTCGTGTGAGAATATGTCACATTATAGAGTACATAAAAATGACTCTAGACTTTAATTTATGCTTTTGAAATAAACTTAAACTGAGCTGATGGGCTGCTCCAGTATGTGGCATTGCTGTGAAATATAACGCTCAACTGCATAATAAAAAGAAAGTAACTTGAATTTATGAGATAATCTAAGATCCAGCACTGGAGGCCTCTTGATTGTTCCAACACATGATGAAAGTCTAACAAAGTTAAGTCAGGTCCTCCGGGTGGTTTCTTTTTGTTGAAAAGTTTCGTCTTTCATCAGAAGACTTCATCAGTCCGAGGAACCACAACAAACTCAGTCTTATAAATAGTACCTTCACATAGTGGGTCGTGCTCAGATGGTTTCT
Source organism: Nematolebias whitei (assembly GCF_014905685.2). Classification (NCBI taxonomy): domain Eukaryota; kingdom Metazoa; phylum Chordata; class Actinopteri; order Cyprinodontiformes; family Rivulidae; genus Nematolebias; species Nematolebias whitei. The sequence continues at coordinate 42,182,285 of NC_056500.1, forward strand.
GGAGTCCTCCCTCTCCCCCACTGACTCGTTTGAGGCAGTCATGGCCAAAGTGGTTCAAAATATTCTGATTCATGCTCAATAATCCAGGTAGAAATATCTAACAAAGTTAAGTCAGTTCCTCTGGACGGAGGACCTGGACCTGACCCGTCCAGAGGACCTGACTTAACTTTGTTGGATTTTTCTGCCTGGATTATTGAGCATGAATCAAGATACATGATGGAAGTCATCATGCACTTCCATCATGACCTAAACTGCTGACATGTTGACATTATGTGCCAAGGTTTCAGCTTTGTCTTCGCCGTCTTAGTGACTGAAGCAACATCAGTCAATCAGAGGGACAACACCACAATCTACCCAAGAAAACAGCTCTGACTCTGTCATGAGTCTCAGGTCAGAAATCTTTAACCTTCCCATCCCTATTTGTTAATTTCATCCCAGGGGAACATCACACCACCTCATCCATCAGCAACAAGACATGGACCTTACATAACTCTACATGCTTAGCTCGGTCTAATCTCATCTGCACTAAGCACTACACATGCTTCCCTGCATGTACACATTAAACAGACATGTTTTAACAAAGTTATAGATACAAGCTCCAATAAACACAAACTCTTCTAGAGACTTGGACTCTTGGCAAGGCATAGTTTGCAATTTTAGGGAAAGCAAACATGCTATCAACTGTGGGATTCTTCTTGTGCCAAAAAAAAAGGATCTGGTTTTGGTGTTTTTGACAACGTTGTAGCCTTCTTGTATTTTGTGTTGCACCCATCAGAACATATTGCATTGAACTCACACTAGCATCAAGCTAATACATAGTATTATGCATACAATTTAATACAACATACATATTTAGTTTCATTAACAATTTAACTTGTTGTCAATAGCTTTGTTACAGTCGAAGTACTGTTGACACTAAGGAAGGAGATTAACCGATTTGTACACAGATGCACATTCACCATGTGACTGAATTGGTAGAGCTACAGTGAACTGGTGCAGATTTGGGATTAAATCTGTATATAATCTATTATGTCTTTGTACCAATAAAATCCAATCTCTTTAGTGATAAAACAAAGAGCCTACAAGTCGGTTCATTTCTAAAGCAATCCACTATATATTTAAAAAGCTAAACAAAAATATATTTGTCTAAAAATAACAGATTCACTCTTAATTTTAAAAAATGCTTCTTCTGGCTGTAGTCCCGACTGTTTAGGGATATTATTTTCTTATTAGTGACACCTACTGGTCAAGACAAGAACTGCAGCAGCATCAGCATAAACAGCAACAATCATGTGCTTCACCCCGATCATGTGGATCAACTATTTGATGAAGATTAATTAAACTTATTTTTTAAATTATTTATAATGTAGAGAAAGCATTTTGTGGCACAATGCTGAGTTACTGAAAGAGTGTTAAACACATTTGCAGCTAGCATTTTTTTTGTAATTTTGTACTCTGCTTTACTTTGTGTACGTTTTTTCAGTCGTGAGTGAGGTTTTAATGAAAGTTTTAGTGGTGTAACGGTACATGTGGGTGTATTGAACTGTTTTGGCATGGCATGTTTGGTTCGGTCCACGTACGTACCATTTCAGTTATTTTTTTCATTCATTAAATTTTATTAACAAGAGACTATGTGCCGTAGAACTAAAGTTCCTAAACGTGTTTCATCAGGGCGGTATAAATTGTTGTATAGTCTTGCAGCACGTGTAGCATTAGCAGCATAGCAGGCAATGAACAGAGCTTTAAGACCCTTTCATCTCATTGCGGTCTCCTGTTTGGGTACATTATGGCTTTCTTGTTAAAACTCAATGGTGGGGAAAGACAAATAGACAAATCCAAAGCTGTGTGTCGACGTTGTTTCATGGAGATTGGAACTGCAGCAGGGAACACATCTAACTTGTTAACGCACTTGAAACGACATCATCTGAATGTGAACGTCTCTTCTACAAGAAAGAAAAGCAGCTTGGTGCAAAGACCAATAACAGCAGCATTTAAACAAACTTTATCAGGTAATCCAGATCGAGCATAAGCAATAGCACAAGAAGGAGTTTTTAAAGCTCTGGATCTACGTCCATTCTGTTGTTGATGCGCCGGTTTTAAGCATATGATTAAAGTTCTTGAGTCTCGCTGCCTACGACATCCCATCACGTCAACACTTCAGCCAAGAAGTTGTAGCAGCACTTTATGAAAAAGCTAAAACTGGTATCGTCAACAAGCCCTGGAGCCCAGATTAAAGCCCTGCCACATGATGAAGATGAGCCAGAGAGGATATTCAACCATCTTATAACAGAAATGATGACCGTGCAAGAAGAGGTAATGTTATTGTATTACAATATTATGATCTAATTAACTTTTTAAATTTGAAATTATCTTATGAAGTCTTTTTTTTTCATCTCTTTGTGTTATTTGCAGTCTGAGGATGTCACCAAGACAGCCTGCATCTTCTTCATCAGTAAGTTTTTTCAGTAAATTTGCTGCTTATTGTTCGGTTCTGACTGTTATTTTATTTATTAAGATTTTTATTATTGTTAGTATAGTTTATTTATTGTAAAGAGTGCTGTTTATTTAAAATATCATCCAAATGGGTCGCTTTTATTTATTTTAACGTATTGTTTACTTGGCATATTTTCAAAATAAACATTTTGTAAGTCTTTATTTTGGCCTTTTTTGTACCAAAAATTAATCGAACCGAGCCCTCCTTGAAACTGAACCAAACCGAAATGTGATCTTAGCATACTGTTACACCCCTAGAAAGTTTACTGTATTTTTTTTAACAAAACCAATTAGTGAAAAAACTTTCATAATGTAGTAAATCATTTGTTTCAATTAAATCATTCTGTTGCTTTGTTGTATTGAATTGCATTGAATTTTTATGTGTTGAATCAAGCTTATATTAAATCATATCACATTAAAAAGCTGTGTTGTAATGGTTTTGTTGGTCATGTGTCTTTAAAGAGTCAAATCACTGGCAATAATACTTTTTTTTGAGCCAGAAACCAAAGATCTGCAAGTTGACAGATGGACGGTCAATATGAACAGTAAACGTATGAAAACGTACATGGGTTTTCTGGCAGTAAATGACCCACATAATCATATTGTCACTGTGCATGATCAACCACATTTGAGATTCCAGCCAGCCCAAAGGCCAGGAAACGCTGGCAATATGGCTGAATGTTGACAGGTCACTCAGTCACCACACAAGCAAGGTCTATGTTTCAAATCACGCCTCATATGTCATGTATGAAAAGGTCACATTTTTAGTAAACAGAACCTGGAAATATGCTGCCTTTAAAGCACATAAATGATGTGATGCAAGCTGAAGGTAAAGAGTTTCAGATTACCAACTGCCTCCTGAGGCGGAACCCTAAACCACACTCGCCTGGTTGCAAAATGTACCGTCTGCTTGCTAAAGCACAGGGACTGCAATTCAGCAATACGTCCCCCTCTGTAAGCTTTTTTTGTTGTGTTGCATTGCAAATACAACAGGGTTTGTATTTCACTTGGAATTATTGTTACATGTAAGCTGTGCAGGGAAGGGTTTGCTGGTTTTTAGGGTAAACAAGGGTCAACAGAAAGAACCATGCATTGTTCCCCTTCACCCTGAATGATGCACCAAGACATGCAGTTTCTTGCACGGTGTGTCTCCCAGCATACACGGAGCAGTGGCCTAGTTTGCAACAGGATCAGGGCATTACTCTTAATCCACCAGATACATGTCATGAGCATGCACGCGCAGATAACTGCTCTGAGAAACAAATAAAAAAGGTGGGATGAGAGATGTGCATACCACCAGAGAAAAGGAGAATTTGAAAAAAAAAAGAAGAAAAAAGCTAAGCTAGGTGCATTGTTACACTGTAACATATGGTGAAGTCATGCAAGGTTTCCAACGCTGCACACTGGAAGCTGCTTCATCTGATTGCATCTTAATATCCTCAGTCCAGCAGTGCGTAATGTGCACGGACCAAGCAAGTGCATGAAAAAAATAAATAAACTAAATTGCAGCTTTTCCTTTTCCTTGTTTGGAATTCATTCAGCATTATAGTTTGAATGAAAATAAGGACAAGCGAAAGCAATTTCCTAAGTGCGTTCACGTTTTCAAAAGCACACAGACATGATGAGCAGCAAAGAAGTCAGAGCTCCGACAGCCTCGGCTTCAGCTCTCAACATTCAAATCTCAGATTCCCCATTGTTGATATTAAAAGAGGCACTGAACATGTACAGGCACAGATAAAAGGAGAAAAGTGCAGCCTGTGGAGGCCCTGTGTCCCTTCCATCTCTGCAGATTATATGGATATGCTGAAAAAGAGCAGAGAAAAGAGCAATGGAGAAAGTCACAAGGAATAAGATGAGAGAGGGCAGGAAGGGAAAAGAAAAATATAGACTGAGGAGACAGGCTGTGAATCCTTTGCACCCTTTTCTCGCATCTGTGATGCTTTCGTAAATCTGAGAGAGGAAGCCCGGGAGCATCATCGTTTTGATGGATGACTGGGCAGTAAGTGGCTGACCCTGGAACTTATACGTAGGACAAGAGGGCGGAGGGGTGAAAGCAATACAAGATAGGTGTGTGTGCTTGTGTGCGTGTGCATGTGCTCTCCCTTGGCTCTGTGAGAGTGTGAGCTTTTAAAACATTCCAGGATGAAGATTGCTGCCTAAAGCCTACACTCGTGTGCCAGTTTGTGTGTTTTAAAGGGCGGGGATGATATGTGATCAGCATCGCACAACTACGAGCTTGGAGCTTCGCTGCGTCTTCCTTCGGGCCAAGTGATCGTCCTGGGCATGCTGCACTTTTATCAGCTTCATTCGCAAGAGAAACGTTTGATCTAAATTCCAGAGGATGCCACAGCATCATCGCAGATGTCGGAGACGGTATAATTTCCGAGAGTTTAATAGCTCAGCAGAGCTCGACCAGCTGCATTCTCTCTGGCTTTCACTGTTCATTCATCATCCCATCTTTTCATTTCCCCCAAATGCTTTTCTTTATATTTGTCACAACCACACAAAGAGATATAGTGTCAAAACAAAAATCACAGCAGAAAAAATAAAATACACGTTTTGGATTTTTTTGTTTAGTTTCAGGTAATCAGCTGTTCAAGTTGAGTCTTTGCCGTTGCTACAGCAGATCTTCCTTCATCTCACCCCATCCCACCATCCTCCTCTGTCCCACCAACCCTCTATCCTACATTACTACATCCACGATCCTCCAGTGGTCCTTTCTCCCCTCCCCATGTATTCTGTTTAGCTTCTACTGACTTTCTTTTCCTCTTCTCCACATATCAACCCTCCACCTCTCCAGATTCTCTTCCATCTGCTCCTTTCTCTTACTGCAGAGCACTATGTTTTCTCTGAGGTCTCCTTCCTGATCTCTTCTGCCTGTCAGCACTGCAATCAAGGGGTCAGTGTTTTATGTTCATCATGTGATAAATAAAGGAATAAATCCAGCTAATAATGTAGTCATGAATTGCTTTTTGACAAACATACAGTGGTGACAATGGATTAGTCCAATTTTGAAGCGACTGGAAAGACATGACTATTTATAAAAGTCCAAAAAATATACAAATGCTTTATTTTTGTATTTCTTTCTGTTTTTGTTTATTACAATATTTTTGTGATTTCAATCTGTTTGATTAAAGTCCACTTGGTTGATTAGTCTTTCCTGTGCATTCATTTTTTGTTCCTTTCTAAGGTGTTTCTTTAACATCTAGTAATAAAATGTTTTCATTTAAGTTCTTAGTCTTGTAAGTTTTCTCATTTGTTCCTAACTTTACAGGAAAACCACAAGAACTCACCATGTTCTTGTACACGTGACCACAAGAACATGTTGAAAAAGCTCCAGAAATCCCATGTGTGCAAAACGTGTCTCACATAACATGTTAATTTAACATCGTCATGTTTCCTCATGTGACTGAAACATTTAAAATCTGTACAGTTTATCTGTAAGATTAATGTTCTTTTAACTCTGACTTTTCAGTGTCAGCAGCATGATTGACATTTCACAACAGAACATCTGCTGGAAAACAGCTGGAGGTGGAGTGGCATTTCTCAACTAATCAATTAGTTCTAAAAAAATAAAAAATAAAAAATTATAGAGCATGGTTTTGACTAAACCTACACAAAGCACTGAATAGATCCATATATGAATAATCCGTATGAATCCGTATGAGGCAAAGTTAAATGCTCACATTCTGAACTCTTTCGGATGATTTTTAATGTAAATCTTTATCTTCAGGATATATAAAGTAACTGTGACTGACAGTCAGATCCAACTGTGCTTTAATGAACAGTGATGCAGAAAACTTTAATTTGAACATTGATAAAGTCATCAGTTTGTTGTCTTGCCTGCTCTCCTTCCAGATGTTTTGCTGAAACCATCATGCTGCTTTCAGCATCTTTGTTTATTTTGTGAATCAGTGACAGTTTAAATTCTCCAGGTTCAGTCCGTTGATCATATGTTGGACTACACAATGCCTCCGCAGTCTGAGTGTTGTCCGTACGAAGGCATCGACCGTTGCGGTCATAATAACAACTGGGATAAGACTCTAAACTGACACGCTAATGTGCATGAGAACCTTCTTGAGAAAAGCTTTGGACGGGGACCGGTTACTGGGATCAGAAACACATGGTATTAACAAAATCACACAAGCAGGAGGAAAATTATCTGATTTGCCATATGCGGACCGTCTAGCGGTGCCAAGTAATACTGCGATGGACAAAAACAGCTGGCCTTATATCAAAAGTGCCAAACACACTCTCACATGTACACAGACACACACAGCCGCACACATACAGTTATAGGTGGAGCGACGTGCTTTGGTAGACAAAACCAGGTCATTTCAAACACATGTGTGTGTTTATATAAGAGCAAACATTATGGGTTTAAAATATGTTTGTTAGTAAATGTTTCATTCATAAGCGTCTGCCTGTGCATGATAAAACTTTCAAGTAGCAAGGTGGACAGTAACATAACTACCGAGGCCTCGAAGTGGACGTCATGAATCTTTGTTTGAGCAGCTGGACACAAACAGAACAACTCTACAACTGCACTGAAAATCTGATAAACAAGCTTCAAAACAACTGGATTAAAAGGCTAACTCATTTCATGAATGTAGAATTTATATTAAGCATTTTAGCTACTCAAAACATGACTAAATATTATATTTATAATATATAATATATTTTATTTATTAACTATTATTTAAGCAGGCAAATCCCAGTGAGATCACAGATCTCTTTTGCAGGGAGGCCTGGGTCTGAAGGCAGTCTAACATGCATGTTTTTGGTCTGTGGGAGGAAACCAGTGTACCCGGAGAAAACCCACGCAAGCTCGAGAAGAACATGCAAACTCCACACAGAAAGACTCCAGGTCCAACCGGGGATTGAACCCAGGACCTTCTTGCTGTGAGGCAACAGTGCTAACCACTGAGCCGTCGTGCTGCCAACTTCTGTGTTACATTATTTATTATTCAGCTAAACTGTAAAATATTTTACAAAACATAAATGTATGACAGTATATAAATATATTGTGGCATTTTAATTCAATTAAAAATACTTTAGTAATCTCAAAGGGAAATCAACTTTTGTTGTAGCCCATCATCCTGGTTTCATTGAGTTTATTTGTTGTTAACCTGTTTTGCCTGTACGGTGGTCAGCCCCTGTTGTTTGAAATGTGCCATACAGTAATACATGCATTCATTACATCTAGGCTCGATTACTGCAATTCACTCCTGTTTGGTATCAGCCAGACCTCCGTTGCACGACTGCAACTGGTTCAGAATGCAGCAGCCCGATTTTTAACCAGTACAGGCAAAAGAGAGCACATTACACCAGTTTTGGCCTCACTGCACTGGTTACCAGTTCACTTTCGAATCCAGTTCAAAATACTCATGTATGTCTACAAATCACTGAACAATTTCGCCCCCCCCCCATCTCTCTGATCTGCTACAACCGTATGTCCCACCTCGTTCCCTGAGGTCAGCAGACCAGTTGCTCCTCACAGTTCCAGGAACTCGTCTTAAGCGCAGAGGGGACAGGGCCTTCTCTGTAGCAGGACCAAGACTTTGGAACGAGTTACCTCTGCTTGTCAGACAGGACCCCTCCCTCTCGGTTTTCAAGTCTTGTTTAAAAACTCACTACTATTCAGTAGCTTTCATCACCAGAGTATCTGTGCTTTGAACCTGTATGCTCCACGCTGGTTTGTCGTCATTATCTGCATCGTTTTTACGTCTATATTCTGATTGACCTCATTTTGTATTTTGCTTTTTGTGTTACCTGTTGTTCTGTCTGTACAGCACTTTGGTTGGCTTTGTTGCTGTTTTAAGTGCTCTATAAATAAAATGGTATGGTATAAAAATAAAATTAACATTGTTTGATTCCATTTTTAAAAGTCATACAATTCACTGTATTGTGGGTTTTCATAGTTTGTGTCATATTTTATTCTATAACTGGATGCATTTTAGCCTCAAATGAGCCACAGTTACATGAAGTACTTATATTAAAAAAATAATTAAATGATCAAAACAGAAAGCTAAAGTGCAGCAAACAGTGGCCGATTCTGATGCGGACTTTTAAAAGTCAGGGCAGCGAATGGCCCATTTATTAAGCCAGTGCGTTTGTTTGTTTGCAGATCATTAAGATTACAATCTACAACTTTGGAAATAAAAACAACAAAACAACAACAACCATGTTTGCATGCTAGTTAGCGGTTTAGATCCGAGGCTCGGCTATCTGCAGTTGATTGACGGCTTAAAATGAACGTTGTTCCAAGAAGAGATTGTACAATCCTTTTAGGAAAGACAACATTTGGTTAAATTAATGTTTTATTCAGAGCTGCACATCAGTGGAAATCTATATCTCAGTCTGTCAGGCAGTCCTCCTCCAGCCATTCGTTCAAATGCAAAGGAAGAATTTCTGAGAATCAACATTGTCGGCATTAAGGAGACGTTTTATAGCATGAACTGATTCTTATTTTATGGTTTTGTATTTTGTTAAACATATTTATTGTATGTATTTGTTCATATTCCAGTTAGAGACGAGCATTTCAAGCAAAAGTAACCAATGAAACAATGTGAGGTTCTGTAAAGGTGCAGCTCACCTGGGGCCATAGTTTTCACTTTGTGAGCCTTTCAAAATAAAACTACAGTGGCACGAACAGCCTTGTGAGGTGTTTGTGTAAAAGTAGCACCCTGTTTAGGAAAGTGGTGGTTAGAAAACAACTTGGTTCTGTTAGCAGTTTGTTACAAGCAGGTGTTGGTAAAACAACAGCAACGATAAAACTTTTTCAAACATGCACTTTGTAACAACTTTTAACAACTAAAGCCGCTGATCATCACTAATTACATTGTAATGATTCATATGTTAATTTATGTGTTTATTGTCACGAGAACCTGTTTACAGTGAAAGGGATCATATCCAATAAAATGTTCATTTGGCTAACTCAGGTTTAAATGCTGAATAACGTGTTCCTTTAAAATACTTTAAAAAAAGTTAATTGAAAGCATAAAACGATGAATCTTTTTACTCTAAAGTTTATGTTTTCTGTCTGATTAATTACGGTTTCAGTTATTCTGGTCTAATTCAACAAGCAGGTGAGTTACTTGACAAAATTGCAGAAATAATCCCAGTTCTGAGGATTTTAGCTGCAGTCTCTTTACAGAATAGGCAGGTCATCACCCTAACAACGGTTAGATGGCTTCAAGTTCTTCTTTTAGTCAAAGGTAATAGTTTGAGACTTTGCTTGAACACCGTGACTCATCATGGCATCATAGTTTGGAAGATGGATACATATTTGGACTCTGCACAACCTTTACACATTGTTGTGTTGAGCTTGTGTGTGTGTTTCAGTGTGGGAAACTAAGCAGGCATGTGAAAGCACTCACAGTCAGCATCAGCGAGGAAGAGGAAGCTGAGGAGAAGCAGGCCTGGACTGGCAGGGAGCATCGTGGGATAAGTCGACACATGCATGCTGTATCCACCGTGAGCTCACTGCCTCACTGAACAACAGGATGATAGAAAGAAGCCTTCACAACCTGAGGAGACGGGAGAGGAACAAAACAACGGTTGTAAATCCAGATTAAGATTTTCAGTTATTATATACTGTATGTGGTCCATCAGTGCATATATCACACACACACACACAGACGTGAGGTGTGTGAGTTCCCTCCAGGCCTCACACTCCACTTCTGCAGCTGCCTCTCCTCTCCTCGCTTCATTAGGACCATGCACTCGTTGCCGGAGGTGCGCTAGCGTGCGTGTTAGCGAGAGAGTTCACCAAGCAGCTGATGAATTTCAACATATGGCAAACATTTAGCAGTAAAACATCAGGATCCTCAGAAAATAATTTTTTAGCTCCCAAATGAGCAATGGCCTCAATTTTTCTTCGCCTTAGTTGTCACTCGTTACACAATCCAGCAGAGGAGCAGGCCGAACTTCAATATTGGATTTCTTCCCAATGTGCGTCAAAGCAGCATGATTTCAGATTGATGAAAAGAAGTGGATGGTGGTTTTAAGACAGAGGGGTGGAATGACAGAGCAAGGGATTGATGGATGATGGGGGGATTAAAATGGGAGGAGGCTGACTGGTGTTATCTGCTGGCTTTGTTGCACAAAGTGTTGGATCAACATCCAGCTCAGTGTCTCCATCCTTTCCTCTTTAGCTCGTTTCCTTCCTTGAACTCCCGTCTTTCTTTGCTACCATACTCCTTTTACTCCTGCATTTACTTCTCAAACATTCCCTCCTTCAACACTTACATCTATTTTATTCCCCTAAACTCAACTTTGCTTTTCTGAGCAACTTTTAGTCTCATTTCCATTCGGCGGTCTTTCTTTTTCTTCCTTTGTTTGTCATTGTATCGCTCTGCCTTCAGCGGCGCCTAATGCAAGAGTTTGGCATCAAAGGAGACAGAACTGTGTCAGAAATGTTGCAGCTCAAACCACACGATGTAAAGAGAAACAGCAAATCACTGCTGCTGTCCAGAATCAGACTAAGTTGAAGGAGAGACAAGTCGAAAAAAAGGGATGTGTTTACAGGATAGCTCAGTTTTAGGTTCATGCTTTCACATGTGCATTCCTGGGTTACAATCTATATTCCAATATGAATAGATACTACAGTTTAACAAAGGTACTCATTTACATTGACACTGGCATCATCAGCATTATACCGTTCTCCTTCGATGTGCACCAGAAGGACTTAAAATATACTTCAGTGTTTGTTTTTCGTCACCATTTCTGTTTCAGCATAGCTTATATTAGAAAATAAGGAGACTACTTTCAAGACATTTCATTAATATTATTTTCTATTTTCAAAATGTAGTACAATGATGAGCCTAGTTTCGGCATTCATGTATGTATGTGAGTCTGAATGATCCTTTGTGAGTAGGTACTGTAAATGCATGTGTTTGCATGAACTCCAGAACAGAATGCATTCATCATTATCAGCAGCAGGAGCAGCAGCAGTATTAATCCGCTCTGCTCCTGAACAAGCCATCTGATTAAAAAGATGAAGGGGTGGGGGTGGAAGGGCACTGGAGCTCAGAGCTCATAACATCCCTGCAACGGAGGCAGCAAACAGCTAAACCCACATTGGATTTTCCACTTGGTTTGGTCCACAACAATTGCTTTGGGATAATTTGGATCCCTCCCTGCACAAATTAAGTCCTGTGCACTGATTTATGCTACAGAAGACAGTAAAACTCAGCACTGCTGCATGAAACGGTTTAATATTGAGAGACTTGGTGCATGCACCACCAACACACTGGAAATTACAATATTTTTGCATCATTAGGAATCACATTAAAGGGAAAATTCCCTCTCAATAATGTGATTGATAATCTTGTTACTGGCTGAATCCTATGCACATCATTCAGAACAGTTGAAAAAATGAAAGATTCAGTTGAAACAGCGTCAACATTTTAGAATTAATAAAAGCAATTCATCTTCAAATAATGAAAATGGCATAATGCACAATTTCAGGCCATATTGCAAGATATTTCATGAGCTGTTAATACCCAGAATATACCTTGTGTCTCAGCTACTACAACACCAGATGTTAGCTCATAATCTTTAAAACTAACTGAGTTGTATATGTTAGAGTGTTTGCCAAAATTGATTATGTGGGATCTTGACTCCAAAATCCAAATCAGTAATAGTTGATGCTCAGTAGTAGGTTGTTAGGAGCTTGGATCGTGTAAGACTTCTGTCGTGAGGTCATGGTGGTTTACCATCATGGTGACAGTGTATCATGATAACGCAAAAAGCCGAGGCTTGGCAATTGAGAATTTGAAAGACTGGCTCCGATGACATCATGTCTACGGTACAGCCATGATTGTGACAAGGTTCTGGAAACAACCTAATGCAGATGTGATACCTGTAGCAGTAGCAATAAGCTTGAGTGGTGTGGTCTTCTAGCATACATCTAAAGGCTGTCTGAGAGAGTTTTGCCTGGGCTGGGTACAAAATGTAGAGCAATTGTGGGGACTGTAGTAATGTCACCATAAGAATATGCTTCTGATGTACAGGTCATGTTCAGGGCACAGGACTGCAACTCAGGAGTTTTGAAATGATCATGGAAAGCACATTTGGTGAAGCCTAAGAGTGTAACAGCACCACTGTCTTCCAGTTGAAGGTTTTCCAAATTTTCCACGATCCAGCTATGTTCCAACAGGCTGTCTTGTTCCAGGAGACTGCAATGGCATACTCATCATGTAAAGAGGGTCTAAAACAGCTTGAATCCATAGTTGTGGAAAAGTGACACAAAATACCCAAAGACAGATCACCGAAGATTCAAGACAGCAACAATAAACCTTCAGCTGTTGCTATAATAAAAGGTTCTGCAGCAACAATATTGTGTCCTGGGAACGTCTTGTGTTTGTAGCTTTTATTAGTGTTTGCCATGAAAAAGAAGAGTTGAACAATAATGTTCTTGTTCATGATTGCGTGTTCGTGTCTGTCTGTTACCAAATAATCTCATGGGCTACAGGACAAATTTTAATCAACTACTAGGAACTAATGGGGCAGCATGGTGGTGCAACTGGTAGAGCTGCTGCCTCTCAGTGAGCAGGTCCCTGGTTCAAATCCAGGTCCAGGGACCTTTCTGGGTGGAGTTTGCATGTTCTCTTCGTGCATGCGTGGCTTTTCTCCAGGTACTCCAGTTTCCTCCCATAGACCAAAAACATGACATGCATGTTAAATTGTCTCTAGGTGTGAGTGAGAGAGTGAATGGTTGTTTGTCTTGTTTGTTTTTATGTGTCCCTGTGATGGACTGGAGACCTGTCCAGGGTGCTCTCTGCCTCTCGCACAGTGACTGCTGGACATGGGCACTGGCAACCTCCCGCGACCCAAAAAGGAAGAAGCGGGTAAAGATAATGGATGGATGGATGGATGGATGGAACTAATGATTGGATGCTGATCTGCAACTGAATAACTTTTGGAGCCAACCCAATTCAAGATGGCCACCACAGCCAACTGACATTAAAAAGCACATAAATGGCTCTAACTCAGTCAGCTTTACAGATATTGAGGTACAATTTGATGCGACAGTAGATGAGTGTCATTTGTATCACGTTCTGAAATCTTGTGACATTGTGAAAAAATATTTATTTCTTAAATATAATGTTATGCCTTCTTTTTAAGGTTTGTTCAAAACTACAACTCTGTCATTTCTCAATATATGTCAACGTCAGTCTACTACTCTGGTAAGAAGTGCAGCAGGTGAAATGCATTCTTTAATTTAAAATGTTGACACATTTTGCCCTCAGTTGAGAAATTTATTTTGCAAAATGACGTATAAACTAAACATAAACACTATAGGGTCAAAGAAGACTGATGCAGAAGACCATCATTTTAGTGTTTGTGTGTGTGTGTGTGTGTGTGTGTGTGTGTGTGTGTGTGTGTAGCAGCTAATCACTCCAGCTGACTTGGTGTCACTAGAAAAGCTTGCATTATTTAGTTAGTTACTTCACAGCGTGTCACGTTAATTAAAAGGCTAAGATAACTCGGAGGGGGTGTTGTGGTGTGGGCAGTGATGGGGGGCAGATTAAAAGACATTTGAGGAGATGAGATGAGAAAAAAAGGTGTTTGGAGAAGGACAAATGAAAGCAGAGCAACAAATGAACAAGAATGTGGAAAAAAAGGACAGAAAGACGATAACTGGAGCTACGCTCACTCAGAGAGACAGAAAAATACAGCCAGGTAGTCACCAGATTGTAATCTGGGTGGCTGTTGTTGCTGGTATTACTGAGGGACTAACAGAAAGCCTCCCTCTGAGCCTGAGCTGCTGCTACTGCTACTGCTGTGGATCACAGTCAGCACTAAGCCATTCACTTACATTAGGCCCTATCACTCAATTATACACCGTCTGTCTGCCTGGGCCTGCTGATATCTGTTACACTTATCTCTTGAATGGCTTCTGACAGAACAATAACTGACTCTGAGATCAGCAGGCTGGCTGAGGATTCTGTGCACGGCCGATAATGAGAAAACAGGGAATACGTTAAGAAAATGCACGTAAAGTGAGAGTGAGCTCAAGGCTCTGTGAACAGGTTTTGCACAAGTTACCTGATGTAGGCAGCTCTTCAGACAATCAGAGTGTGGAGATTTAGACCTTAATTCTGAGCACAGTGATGGGATAAAGTCAAGTATGAGTGAGGCCAGGAGTAAAGTGTTACAGCCTTATAACACCTCAGGTCTCAAACTGTCCATAGTGGTCCAACTGAACATCATTTTATTAACTTTTACATCACCACAAATTTTGCATTACAGTAGACCCTTGTTACTTTGCGGTTAGTTTTTTTGGAGACTCGTTCTATCGCGTTTTTTTTTATTTTTTTTTAATAAGATTGCACATGACAGACAATTGGCTGATTGATGGATGAGCTGCACGATCGGCATGGATTTTTAAATTTAAAATAAATGATTTGAAATGATTTAGCACCTGCTGCACCTGTGTGCAGCCCACACTGCAGGGGGCTCCTTCCTCCTGCAGCTCCTCCTCCCTCCTCCTTCCTCATCGTCTCAACGGAGAAGTGGGCGTGGCAGAGAGCTGAGTTCATGACATGCTGTGCTCTTTCAGAGCGTTTATTAGAGTTTAGAAACATTGTTTAGAATATTGCAAGAGTGTGGGGAAGGGTTCAAAACGCCTTTATATATATATATATATATATACAAAAATATACTACTATTTACTACTTGTACTACTAATCCTACTTCGCGGTTTTTCACTTATGGTGGATCATCAGGGTACAGATCACCTGCGATAAACGAGGGACTACAGTACATCATTTACCATACTAGCGATGTAACTCTTATCAGTACTGGCGTAACAGATCCAATTAATTCCTGCCAAGATTAAACCCGGTATAGTTTAGCCCATGCCAGAGCAAACCCTGGGGTACCCCCGTCTGTCCTAGATCAAACTGTACTTGGGGGTGTGAAATAGCCTAGGCTAGACAATACCCCTCCAGGCTAGAATATACCCATCTATAAATCCATATATACCTATAATAGCTAATATGTTTATTACTTATTGCTAATGCACTATGGAGACTGTATCTAGGCTGATACTAGACTGTATCATGTATGAATACAATATCTATGTATCTACCCTTACTATTATAATTCAATTTCAATGTCACTACTTGTGCAATAACATATCGCACAACCTGTGCAGAATACTATATGTTCATTATGTGTAATATTGCAATA
>NC_056500.1:42198377-42225516 GCF_014905685.2 Nematolebias whitei
TATATATCGTGTGCATTTTAGCTTATATTACTACCTTGAAATAATTATTCATTCAAATTCATTCTGCTGAACCATTATATTTCTACCTTGTTGTTTACTATCTCTTTTTAAAATGTTGTATATATTACAATTACTTTTTCACTTTTTGGTACTTTATTTTTGTATCCTTATTGCATGCATTTCTTGTTTGTTCTTTGATTTTATTTATTTAACGAGCCAAATCGGTTCTTCTCGTCCTAAGCATTTCATTGTACTGTTAACCTTGTGTTAACCTGCATATGACAAATAAACACAACTTGAACTTGAACTAATACGGCCTGAGGGGTATGAATTGGCCTATGTCCCAACTCATACCAAATGTTTAGAGTTTGAAGATTTGTCAGTTAGCTTTCTCACACATAACTTACCTAACAAAGCTGAACCCCAAATAAAATGTTTAATAATAAAGTATTTCTTGTGTGTATGACTCAACACTACTGATATCATGGGGTTATAATCTGGCCTGATAAGTGTGAATAGGCATAGGCCCGTTTTATACCTCGGAGTATTAATTTGGGTTATTAATCCTGGGCATAATCTAAGCTAGGCCCCTTTAACCCCAAGTTTAGTTAGAGGTGTACTATGATCTGTTATACTGGGTTGGTTTGTTACAAACATCTGGTATGGGTACAGGGAACAAGATGAAAAATAAGTCACAGTTTATTACAACTCCCACCTAGATGATGTGGGTGCCCTTTTTATTTAACAGTATTTTAGTAACAGCCATGAAGAAGGTACTACTCACAGCCCTCTACTTCAAACAAAGCACAAGTGTTAGGTTCAGAATAACACACAAATGCTTGAAGGGTAATCATTTGCATCTTGGGGTGCAAAATATGCCACTTTAATGTACAAATATGGTAAAATGTATATTTGTTCAAGGTACCAAGCCATTTACAACTGGAGTGACAAGCCAAAATCCTCTTTTAGGTATATTTATGTATCAGTTTTATTGTGTATGTTAAGGCGTGTGTATGTGCCAAATAATCAGTGTAAAAATATGTTAACGCTCACTAAATATGCTTGGTGAGTGTTTCACATTTTATTTTTGTATTTTCTCATTTAAGAGATTTTATTTATTTCTGTATACTTTTACTTTGCATTAGGTTTAGGTCAAATTCTGGTTTTGTTGCATTTTATTTTTGTATATTTTCTTTCAAGAAATATCTTCCTATATGTAATTTATCCAACTTTTTTGACACATGACACTGTTTACAATTCAGTACAGTTATATCTATTTCATATCAAAGTAAATGACGTGACTTTCTTTTTATAGTAAAGTTTTCAATTGACAAATCCTAACTTGCAGTACATATTTGTTTACGTAGATTGCTGTTTTATTATTATTATTTTTTTTGCAATTGTACATTGTGGCAGTAGCAGCTGGCCATAGCACTTCTGATCTTGATTACTGAGATGTTTCAGGGCGGCAGCAATCCAAACGTGGACTAGCAATTAGCTCTTCAATCCTGTCAAAATGAAACTTGGAATCTTTTAAAGTGCTATCTATGTCAGATCTTTTTGTTCAGAACCTTTTCACAAAACCTCATTAAAAACTATTACATAAACTATTGCTTTAACACGCTGACTTTACTTTTAAGAATGAATGAATTTAACATGCAGGCCATATCATATTTATGCATGTTTTTCACACTATCTCACATTTTATATGACCAGTAAGACTTATATTGTCCTATTTGGGCCACAGAGTTATTACCAGTTTTTCGTACTTCAGAGTAAATGAGATTATTCAGATTTTTAATTGGAAAATGCAGCAACGTTGGGAAATGAGGAAGCAAAAGTGAGAAAAGGCAATTTAACAGAGAGTCTGTGATCCAAAAATGGAAAGGAAATAAAACAGAGTGGGTGGGTGATGGGAGAGGAGAGGGCAGACTACAAAGCGGCGGCGTAGTACAGCTGGAGGGGACGTTGAGAAAGATAGAGACAAAGACAAAAGACAGATCCTAAAAAGCATAGCTTAAGGCTAACCGTGTGTGCCATGGAAAAGAACAGTGAGAATCTTAATTTGATTCCATATTCCAAAAGCTGAGCCACCAAATGCAATTAGACATACTAATTAACTTATTCTGTTTGTCCCGTTGAAACGGTGGCAGACTGACAGATGCATCACTGAAGAGCCAATTTGTGTTTGTTGCATCACACAAGCGAGATGGAAAACAAAATGGGCTTAGAGGGACAAACGAGGTTAGGGTGATCTCTGTTTTTATTCAGAATAAAAGTGAATTCAAGCCAAGTTTTACTTAAACCTCAACAAAACACTGAATTTTTAGTCGTACGCAGCTTTAACACATAATCATCTTCTTCTTTCAGCTTTTCCCTCTTCATGGGTATCCACAGCGAGTCGTCATCCTCCTCCATCTCACTCTGTCCTCTGCATCCTCTGTCCTCACTCCAACTACCTCCATGTCCTCTCTAACTGCATCCATATATCTCCTCTTTGTCTTTTTCCTGGCAGCTGCATTTCTAACATCCTTCTACCAGTATAACCACTGTCCCTCCTCTGGTCATGTCCAAACCATCTCAGTCTGGTCTCTCTAACTTTATCTCCCAGTTGTTCAACCTGTGCTGTACCTCTGATGATCTCATTCCTAATCCTATCCATCCTTGTCACGCCTAAAGAGAACTTCAACATCTTCATTTCTGTCACTTCAAGTTCTGTCTCCTGTCTTTTTGTCCATGTCTCTGTCTCCAGACCATACAACATAGCTGCTCTCACCACTGTCTTGTAAACTTTTCCTTTGACCTTTGCTGACATGACACCTTTTTGTCACATTTCACTCTTGAAACTTTTCTCCATCCACTTTATCCTGCCTGGACTCTTCTTCACCTCTGTACCACGCTCCCCATTTTCCTGGACAGTGGACCCCACGTACTTGAAGTCCTGCACCTTTGTGACCTCTGCTCCTTGTAGCCTCACTGTTCCACCTCCTCCCTCTCATTCACACACATGGACTCTGTCTTACTACGGCTGACTTTCATTCCTCTTCTTTCAAGTGCATACCTCCACTTCTCCAAGTTCTCTTCCACCTGTTCCCTGTTCTCACCACAGATCACAATGTCATCTGCAAACATCATCGTCCACGGGGATTCCTGCCTGACCTCATCTGTTAGTCGGTCCATCACCAGACCAAACAATAAGGGGCTCAGAGCCGATCCTTGATGCACTTCCACCTTGAAGCTATCTGTTACTCCTACAGCCCATCTCACCGCTGTCCTCATACATGTCCTGTATCAGTCTAACATACTTCTCTGTCACTCCAGATTTCCTCATGCACATAAACACATAATTTGTGTTGTTATAAATAATTTTACTCTGATGTGCCTGCTCTTTAAAAAACTAATTTATATATTTGAATCGAGTTTGATAATCTTTTGGGTGGCCTATTTGTTATAGCTATGCTCTTCTAAACATGTCTTGAGTCCTAAAATGTTTTATTACTAAATTAGTGATGAATGAAAATGCAATAACATTGTCTTACAGGGTATTTATAAAACATTGGTATAACTACGAATATCTTCATTAAAACATCATGCGACTTAGTTCGCTGTGGTGACCCCTGAAGAAGGGAGCAGCCGAAAGCAAAAAAAACTGAATTAAAACATTGTAAAAGTTTTTAAAACATTTATATTTATCATTCTATATGTTGCAGACAGGAGCAAAGGGAAGTTGAAACTGTGTAGTTAAATTTGTAGTGGTGGACACAGCAAACCAAAATGTCACCTTCCCTAACTGCTCATACACTAACAAAAAATAAAAATAAATAAAAATAGTTTCACTAATGCTAAAGCACTAAATTTAATCATACACTGTTGTCGCTGACATTGTAAAACTGTCTAACGTGGCAACGTTGTAAGTAAACACAACTTAAACCATTTATAAATCACAGGTAAAGAATCCATGTCCCGTTCAGAGGTGAGTTTTCAGAAATTAATCCGGTCCATCAGAACCAAAGAGGCAGAGCAGAACTCTGCTGTGATGTAGTGGAGTGATGCATTCAATGTGTGTCAGACTTCTCCCTCGTGTCATTTACTATAATGAATTAACTCATTTTGGTGATCCTCTTTGTGGTTAACTATAAACTAATTACAAAGTCGTGCCTCATCATCAGTATTCTCTCTGTAATAAATCTGTTTGTATTAATGTAAAGATGTGTGAAATGTGTGAGAGAGTCACATCCCAGAGACAGCGTGAATGTTGCAAAGCATGCTGGGTAGGGATTATGTATACAATGTTTCTGACTGCTTACGGTGTTTTTGAGTGTGAAAATGGGGTTTTCATGTCATTTTCCTATTCTGGTTTGGCATTTATGTTAAAATCTGTTATTGGCTGTAAACTGACACCATGAGTCAGAGACCATTTGCGGTATCTATGAGGGGGTAAGCATTGCGAAGGTGGTGATGTCACCGGTGTCACTTAGTGTTCTTCTATCATTTCTGCTCTGTAGTAGTGAAATTTTCTCAGTAGTGACACCTATTGTTTAAAAGAGGGACTGAAGCAAGTAAAGCTCATACAAACTGTGGGTTTAAATTCATTAATTCAACCTTTATTTATACAGGTTAGTCTCATTGAGCCTCGAGGACTCATTTACAAGTGAGACCTATAAATCACAATTAAACTGTTCAAAATTTATGTCAGTACTTGCTCCTGCCAATACTTTGCTTTCTACAGTTGATTAGCGGTAGCGGCTGGCCATCTAGAATCACGTCGACTCAAAGTTAATTGTTTGTAGATGTACATTATATGATTGTTTCCATTACAATTTGTCGAGGATTTCATGGGATATTTTGCTTACAGACAAACAGGGTTGCTTCCAACAAGTAATGCAAAGTTTTAGACAAAGACATAACGCAACATGTAGCACTCACAGAAAGTTGAGGATTACTCTTAGCTACAATTTTAGCTCAATATTTGTAAAACTGACCGAACTATAGACATTTTTCAGCTTTCTAAGGTCAGTTGGCTGTGGCCGCCATCGTCATTCAACGTGTAAGTGATTTAGTTCGAGAGGAATATCCCATTACTACTTTCCAAAAGTCTCACTAAAATTATTCTTTTGGTTCTTGACATATTTTGCTAACAGACAAGTAAACAAACACGCTAACACACAAAGACACAATTACAGGCAATTACACAAAAGCTTGTCACTGTGGTTGGGGACTGATAAAAACCTTACAATGCTTTTATTAACCTCGTGACCTTGATTTGAACTCGTTTTGAAATCGGACCCCAAAGATTAGCGAGGGTTAAATATCATTTATGTCATTTACAGCAGTATCTGCAGATACTCACAAACTGTAGCAAACAAACTAACAAATAATAACTCTTACAACCATTTCTCTTGGAGCAAAACAACTAAAAACCTAAGTGGAAATGGTTTGAAGGCAGAGTTGTTTGATGTGTCTGACTGATGCTGAGTGTGTGTGTGTGTGTGTGTGTGTACATTAATTCATACACGATCTGCTGATTACCAGTTTATCTGTCATCTCCCCACAGATGCAAACAGACTCAATAAATTACCCCTGAGCCTGTTGTCTAGAGAAACGTTGATGTTTAAAGGGCACAGATCTCATCTGTGGGGTCTGTGGGGACGGCACAGTGACAGATTTTAATTGCCTTTCTTTTTAGAGTGACTCACTTAACCACCCCCGAGAAACTACGTTTGTGTACATATACCATATTAAAGTGCCATACATATATTTGTGTGTGCTTCACGCGAGATAAAAGACCTCAAAAACCACTTTAAACCAACAGTTTGACCTGTGCAGAAGTGTCAGCCATGATAATAAAAGGTTTGTTGTGAGATGAAAATATGTGTTGAGGTAAAGTTTCTTCAGATACATCTGCATGTACTGTACGATCATTTCCAACAGATTTACATTTACTCACTATATTTTAAATTAGTACAACTTTATATAAGAGCAACTTAAAAAATAAGGAGTATGTTATTTGTTTCACTGTTTTATGATTATTGTTGAAATGTTGCAAAAAAACCCCCCTCAAATTGTGTTTCAAGAGGAAGCCAGAGGAAGCTCCAGAGCCTAACTGCACAGTATTTGTTTTATTTTGTTCTAATTATTGTTGTTTTCAGATTTGTTTTACAAGGTAAACTATAAAGCTACATCTCACAGGGTTTTCTTGAACCAGTCGTGCGGTATAATAATTCTACAGTATTGAAACTCACAGAACTTCATCCAGTCCTTCACCATAAATACTGAGTGTTGATATCACAATATTGTCAAACAATCTGGAGCCTCATAATCTCCAGTAAAACTCATAAATCTACACCGCTGGGAGTTTTGCAAAGTAACTTTAGTGTGGGTATGACTCCAAATGTAACTAACGGTGTTTGTGTTAACAGACAGAAAAAAGAAAAAAATATTTTGTAAAAGCCACAACAGAACATTTGTCCTTCAGGTTTTGTCCACTGCGTTGGTTTGGGTTCTTAACGCCATTTTATCTCAAATAATTACTTTTTTTTTTTACATTTTGACTTAATTATTGAAATATTTTAATTTATTTTGCAACATTTCTACTTTTATTTAAAAACTCTAAACAAACAACAGCTTCATTTCATTTTTTGTTATGTGGCTTCATTACTGGTCTACTTGGCAACCATTTTTAAGTATAATTTTAAGCAGAAACAAATCCCAGAAGTTTACCTCTTCAGCAGAACTATGAAATCAAGCCATCGCTGACAAAACAAACAGAGAATACGCGTCTATCTCTCATTTAATAATCAAAAAATCCTTCTACGTAATACACTCGACTCCTGTGACCCTTCAATCCAAGGTTGGCTTCTTTATTGGATTCTACTAAATCTGTGCATGTCAAGTCAAGCCTTTATGGTTGAAATATATACGTGTATTTGTTCATTTTTGCAAAGCTATAAGAAGAAAGCGTCTCTGTAAAGTTGCACAAAAAGGGGAGTCATCAGGTTGTGAAGGTTGCAGAAGTTTGCTAAAGTGTACAACATGTAAACATCTCTAAAAGTACAAGCTGCTTAGTCATGGCTGAAGCTTTTCTTTCCAAAACATCTCTTCAACATTTCATCGAAAAAGTTATTTTAAATGGAAAAACCTTGAGCCTTAAGAATGAAAGGCTCGAGGGAGAAACCTGAACACAGTTACTAATCTGAAAAAGAAATACTAATAATTGTGTGCTTCAGTTTTCAGGTCATACTTGATGTTACGTTATGATTCACTGGTTTTATGGAAATATGTACAGATTTTACAGCTCTGTCCGTCCGTCCTCTGCTCCTTGTCTGTGGTCGGGTCATGGAGGCAGCAAACTCAAGAGGGGTACCCAGTCTTCCCGCTCCTCAGTCACATGTTTGAGCTCCTTTTGGGGGACCCTGAGTCATTCCCAGAGAAGATACATAAATCTCTACAGTACTGAGTTCTGGGCCCACCCAGGGCCTCCTCCATGAGTGCATCAGATGCTTCCTTGGTGTCAGTGGTTGCACATAATAAATGCAATGCGTAAGCGGTGATGCATAATAAATGCGACCTATACGGCAAAACGACTTTTTTATGTTTTTTCCACTTTATCAGATATTTTTGGACTGATGCAACTTATAGGGCAGTTTTACTGTTTTTAAAATACAAAAGGAAAGTAGTTCAGTAACAACATAAGTTATCTTTACTAGGCCTGGCACAATAAACAATAAATCAATTAATCACATGATAAATGAAAATTATCAACCGCATTTTCATTTATCAGCTTTATCATTTCTTCGTGTCTCTCTCTTTCTACTGAAGACACTGGATGATAAAACGCTCAACTCCGGTGATCTTCACTGACCCCTCCCTTTCTCATTTCTCTTCAAAATCTATTAATCTATTAAACGTGGCTAAGCTGAGAAGCTAAACTACGAGCTAAGCTAACAGGCTGACCTCGGGAAAAAAACTTTTGTTTCACAATAATTATTAATTATTGTCAAATTTCAAACAATATTATTGCAATAATTTCAGAGACAATTAATCGCCCAGCAAAATTTGTTATCATGACAGGCCTAATCTTTACTCACTTCTTCATTTCCAGGATCACTGGTGCCCATATCTAGCAGTCAGAGGCGGGGGGACACCCTGGACAGGTCTCAGTCCATCACAGGGACACATAGAGACAAACAAGACAAACATTCACTCTCTCACCTAGGGACAATTTAGAGTTACCAATCAGTCTAACATGCATGTTTTTGGTCTGTGGGAGGAAACCGAGTACCCAGAGAAAACCCACACATGCACGGAGAGAACATGCAAACTCCACCCAGAAAGGCTTCCACCGAAATTTGATTCAGCAACCTTTTCGTTGAGGGGTAACAGCTCTACCAACTGCGCCACAGGTCGCCCATAATGATATATGTTAATGTCAGTAATTGAATAACGCTTTAACTGTTATTGACATAAAACTCTGTGTTTTTGCAAGCATTTAGCAGCAGCAGCATTAAGCTGTAGCACTTCTGGTGCCCTTCCTGCAGTCAAGTCGTAATATTCCTGACTGAAAAACTGTGTAATGGAAAACTGACAGCGATGTAAAGTTTTCTAAAATAGTATTCATATAATGGATGGTAAATATTTGAACTTGGAGTTGATTTAAAATGGCAACTTGCTACTTTGTTCTTAGCTTCACTGGAATTAGTCATTAGCTTGTCATTTCTGTCAGAATTAATATCTACTGCCCCTAACTGAGGCCTTTCAAAGAGCTATCTACATTAATTGTTCATAACCTTTGCATAGACCCTCACTTCCAAAGATTGGAAGTGTCTTTAAAGGGAGCCTCTGTTTCAGATGGTTCCTCTGCTGCTGACGGTTGGTTTGGAGTGACTGGAGCTGCAGCGGAAAGCTCCTACAGTCTGCTGTCTGAAGATAAGGTGCACAGAGGTGTGTGGTGTCCTCTGCAGAGTGAAGGATTGTGGGTATTCAACCAGAGTTGTGTTCAGTCCTCCATAAAACTAACAACAGTCTTTGTTGATGATGTCACATGTAGACCAGCTGCTGATTGGTTAGGCTGAGCCCGGCCCACAACAACTGATTTAGTCAAAAAAGAACAAAGAGCGAAAAACTATGGAATACCAAAAAAAAGCAGACACCATTCACTATATCACAAATGTGATTTTTATAAAATTTTCCATAGCAGGGCAGCACTATTGGATCACAAAGTGAACCAACATAATGAAGAGTACTCCACAAAACATTTTTTTTAACATATTTGAAAGAAAACACTCACATTTAGACATGCATTTACAGTTTCTCCACGGAGGCTTGTTCAAGCCTCGACTCTGGCGCCTGAGAATTTGAGGAGGAATTTAAACTTGATTATAGTCTGAGAACTATCAAGCTAACATTAAAAATGGTTACATTGACAGAGAAAATTAAATTGTGCAGGACATAGATATTTACTTCCTGTTTGCCTACACAGAATCTGAAACTGTTAGAACTGAAAAAATATATAGTTTTATCACTAATCACAGAAATGTGATTTGCAATTGATATTTCCACCCAGCAACACTTAAAGACACAATGTACAAGGGTGCAAATGGGACTATAGAATCAGAATGCATTTATTGTCATCACACAGTTACACAGTGCACAGACAAGTAAATCAAACTATGAACAATATCAAGAAAAAAACAGTTACACTAATGAAGGTGAAAACTAAAAAAGAGGTAAGTGTGTGGTTAAAGTGCAGCTCTTTCATTCAGAGCAAGAAATGATGGCAGGCAAGCTATTTGCATAATGTTTAGGATAATTTAACAAAGCTGAGCGGCACTTTGTCCCTGACATTATAATAAAAGAGATCCCTTACAGCAGAGCTAGACGAACAATTGAGAGTATCCCAGTTTTGCAGGGAGAATGAACCCCCGCCCCCCCCCCAACTCCCATCCTCCTCCATCCTTTCCAAAAGGATCAGATGCATCATTAGAGGTGGCTTTCATAAAACTGACAAAAACAACAAATCAATAAAACAAAAAGAAGTGGAAGTGAAAAACTGATTGATTAAGATGAGCTTTAGGCTGCCCTGCTGAATTCAACCCATCACTTTGCTCACAAATCCACACCTCCCATCCTCTCCTTTATCTTTTTTTTTTGTCTTCTTCACTGTTTCTAACTCCCCCTCCCTCTTTTCTTCCACCTTCCATCATTCAGACCTCTTTCTCTCATCGTCTCTGTTGCCGTCTCTCCTGCTGTTCCCAAACAAACAAACAAACATTTTGTTGTTTTTGTTTTCTCTCATTCCCTCCTGTGTCGATGCTCTTGTCTATATCTCTGTAAGGAAAGAAGTCCGGAGCATCTAAGTGTTACATTCCCAAACATAAAAATAATATTTCACACATTTAAGCAAATCAGTTAGGGGAAAAAAATTCATTCATTATCCCTGGTTGCTGAAGGTGAAAGGGTGATAATGATTTTGCCCATGTTTGTGTGACTGTCTGCAGCATTAGCAAAATATCAAATGAACCAGTAAATGGATTTTAATGAAACTCCTAGAAAGTCTTTATTGGATGAACACCTATAACTGATCATTCACAACAAAGACTCTACGCTCCACACACTCTGCAGCGTCTTAGCCAAAAACTTGGATCATAGTTATTGAAGTCAGCTGTGTCTGTTAGTAAAACATCTTAGGAACCACAGACAAATATTAGTGAGACTTGCAGAAAGTAATCATTAGCTGCACATGTAAATTTCACAACAACTGGGAGTCCAACGACCACCAGAGCTATTCATACTTAGTCAATACTAAATTAAATCTATGGTGACTCAGTCAGGTTTACAGATACTGAGCTAAAACTTGGTGTGATGGTCCCCACACATCGTCTGAGCACCTCTGATCTTACAGTAGCTCACAGTATTGCATAAGATTGTAGTTTATGAGGTTGGTCAGTAGTAGCTATGATGCCATCCAATCCCAACACAAGATGATGTTAGTTTACAGCTCTGGCGTGAAAGGCATTGGACTCACTGCATGAGTGCAGCTACAGCGTGCGCTCTCAGGACATTATTACCTGCAGTGTTCCCTCAGTGAGGACTGAACTAGGCAGAAGGGCCTTCTCCACCTCCACTCCTGGAATATCTTGCAAAAAGATCTGAAGCTCTCAACCTTGACCTCTCTAACTGGCTTTAAACAGCTGCTAAATTCATGGCAAAAACCAACACACATTTGTTTTTCTACATTATTTTACAACCTACATTTTTGTTACATTTTTTAAAATACCATTTTTTTCTCACTTGTTCTTCTCAATTTGTATGCATCCTTTATGATTGTCCACTGTTGTCATCACTCTTTGTTAAAATCAGGTGTCTCTTGTAAATGAGTCCCCGAGGCTCAGTGGGATTAACCTGTATAAATAAAGGTTGAATGAATAAAAAAAAACTTATACCTTCTTTCAAGGAATGCTAGGTCATAATTTTCATTTCAGTTTGTAGGTTCAGTTTGCAGATTTTACACTTTTAAAGTTTTTCTTCCACTCCTCTGGACTAGTGTCAGCGTTTAGCCTGATCTTCACGTATGAAAGATGCAACGTGCTGTTCTGAAGAATGGGCCGACTCTGATGGCAACGTTTGAGCTGATTGATACCGTTCAACAAGCGTTTCTACATCATGGTATACATTGTTATTTTCAATGAAACAAATGAGCACTATTCAAATGACACCTTTACATAAATTCATTTCAGGGGGTTGTAAAGCTCATAAATAATCTGTTACCTTCTTTCAGCCTCAGCAGACACAGGCCCACTAATACACTCCCTCCTGTTTTACAGACAGCCTGTGAATTGTTGCATTCAGGCGAACAATTTGATCTCGTAAATGGCCGTCACAATGCAAAGGCGCGGTGTCTACTTTCTCTGAT
Source organism: Nematolebias whitei (assembly GCF_014905685.2). Lineage (NCBI taxonomy): Eukaryota > Metazoa > Chordata > Actinopteri > Cyprinodontiformes > Rivulidae > Nematolebias > Nematolebias whitei. The sequence goes on from NC_056500.1 coordinate 42,210,289, forward strand.
TGTCAGTTACAGAGAAATAAATAAATACCTGCTGCTATCAGGAATCTTGGAAATGTTTACTTCTAACAATTAATGTTTCCTCTTCCTCTGTTTTGTAATGTAAAGCAAAGTTAACAAGTGCCGAAGAGGGATTTGAATAGTGAATGTTAGCAGTTTTTGTGATAAGTGTTTTTCTGAATTGGAATTGAACAGGGAATGCGAGTATACCTTAATTTTTTTGGTGCAAGACAATTAAAAGGGTAGAAGTTATACTGCATAGAAGAAGAGAGATAGTTTTATTTTTATTTATTACTTTTTTTTTCTTGTTCGAAACAGCTCATAGAGATGGATCCTGGTATTTAAAGGGAGCAATTTTATCCACCACTAGGCAGATAAAGGCAGATGGTGGAGCCAGGGGGTGGCCAATGGTGGCCTTGGCCATCATAGATTAGTCTTTGGCCACCCCAATCATTTGAATAAATTATACTTTTAAGCAATATAAACACTAGAAAACAAAGTTTCCTCAAATTAAAGGGGTGGTCTGTTTACATATATACATAGGCTATTGCGGCAGCCATCTTGGATTTTGGCGTGGCAATCCAATTCTCAATTTTATGCCTAGATGTTGCAAAACACTAAAACTAAAGTCAGCACCTCACTTATTTTTCACGTTATCATGCTCACAACATACACAGATGGACAGAGGGCATTTCCACTTGCTTTTGTTTCGCAACAGAAGAAAAAAGGCAAAACCATTTTAGACCTTTAAAGAAAAGGCGGAGGGGGGCACTCAACGATTTCTGATGGGTACACTTTGAAATTAAGGAGTATGAGCTGTTCTAGCAAAACCTTCTCAAATGTAAGTATTTTCGCATTATAATGGTAACTTTCTTTCAGCTGCTCCCTCTTCAGGGGCCACCACAGCGAGCGAACTCACATGAAAGGTTTGGCAATTATTTTTCTGCCAGATGCCCTTCCTGACGCAACCTGGGCTCAAACCCTCAACCTCAGGATTGCAAGCCCACTGCACTGACCACCGAGCTACCGCAGCCCCAAGTATTTTCTCATCCCAATAGTCTAAAAATGTCACAAAACTCATACTGTTTCATTATGCTTTTTATCATCATCAAATATCTTTATGAAACAAGAAATTACAAAAATACTATCACATTTTCTTTCCTATATATTTTTTACTTTCTCACCAATGACTGTTATGTTGAATTTGATATATATTTATTCATGTTTGGTATCACTTTCCTCTCAAGCGTAAAAAAAAAAAATCACAATCCAAAGTCTAGTCTACTGCAGAAGTAATAAAAAATACACACCAAATGTGGGAATATTGGGATTGTTTATGTGAAAATAACCAGAGACAACTGATGCTGTACTTCAATGGGTGTCCCACAATGGAATATCTGAACAAGTACTATATGTAACTTTGAATTAAGTGCAAATGCATAGGGGCAAAGAGGTGGGGACATTACTATAAAATAACCATTTCTTCAGAGCAGGCTGAAAAAGATAAAACTGCAGATAAAGCAGACTTGTTGATGTGACCAATGGAAGGGTTAGATCAGCTGTGACGATCGGTCTCTGTTGGACCCACTCTGGCAGCCATCCGAGAGAATAAGAGGAAGTGGGGAAGACAGAGATGAGTCAAGTTGAGTGGAATGTCAAGAGGAAGGAGGTTGTGACAACATGTAATTACCTATTTACAATGCCTTCAGTGAGAGCCTCGTCGAAGGCTAATTGAGAGGTGCATTAGCAAGAGGGTTGTAAAGACGGCAGCAGGACTGCAGAGGGAGGAATGGAGGGAGGAGCTGAGAGGTAGATGAGGGATGACCATAGGCTGAGGGTCAGAAAGGTCAAAGACATGGATATGAATAAGACAGTAAGAAGGGAAGGAGGGGAGGGGAAGAACAGAAATGGAAGGGAGGTAGTGGGGTTACTTTAATGAAGCAATAATATGTGTCGATACGTCTTTGGTAAAAGTTATATTAAGCAGTAGACTTACAACAGAGTCAACTTCAAATACATGGATAGTTCAAATCCTCCGAAGTGTACTTCTGCAGAATGGTTACCTGTTAGAGACTGCTCTTTGAGTTGAACCTATCTGACCAGACTGAGAGCTGGTAAGAGCAGTGTGAAGACCAGACTGGTTACTGCTGATTTAGGAACAATTCAATAATCTAGTTCAAAAATTTTCATAGCAGTTCATACAAAACAGTTTGATGGTTAGGCTATTTGGTTATTATATTTCTGTTGCAAAAAATACATAATAGAAAATGGGAGACAATGTAAGGGAAATATATTCTGCATGATCTACTGAAACATCTTTGAGAATGACGTTGCTTTTAAGACTGCGCCAACCAGTTTACCCTTACTCAGACTAGACGTTAGATCATCAATCCAGCTAGAAGTAAATAGTTCTCCGTACGGAGGTCAATCAAAATGTTCATAACAAGTCCCCAGCTTCAAAATAATCAGAAGTAAAAAGTATTTTTCATTAACGTATAGTGGTTGCTGAGCGAGAGGTGGGGTAGACTCTGGACAGGTCACAAGTCCACCACAGGGACATTTTGAGACAGATGAGACAAACAACCATTCTCAATCACTCACACCTAGGGACAATTTAGAGTTACCATTGAACCTAACAGACATGTTTTGTTCTGTGGGACGAAATCTGGAAAAATCCATGAATTCATTAGCAAGACGAAGGCCTGGGGGCTTTACCTCAGCTCCACGCTGGGAGGCAAACCTGCAAGCTGTGAAGCAACAGCTTTATGCACTTTAGTGCTGGGCTGGTAAAGACAAAGCAAGAAGCAGAAATCTAAAAATTACCGAACTAAGCTGTACACATATTTTGCTAACTGTCATTTATCCATCTGGTGCAAAGTACCAGTTGACCAAACCAGTGATATAATATTTAATTAAAGCATACCTATTTATTTATTTATGCATTTTATTCATCAATGTGCAGCTGGTCAACGTTGGAAACTTCACAGTGGCAGATTATTCTGTCAAACAATACGAGGTCAATAGTAAGTAATTTTAGTTAAATGAGGAGCTGGAATAATTTAAACAGGAGGTCAACAACAGCTAACAAAGCTAAAGAAACAAACATAAAAACCTTCCGTCTTGGAGATGGAGACGTCCATCTCTTTAAACATGGAGTAAAACTGCACAGTGTGTATCTCATCGTCTGGAAACAGACCATGTTCTCTAATTTGTTCCTGCTCTAGTTTGTGCATATTAGAAAGTTATCCACAAACACAGGCATGAAGACAAACCATGCACAGGAAGTAAAATCCTGCACTGGGTCAGCCAGAAAGTATCTGGAATTCATATAATAGTTACTAAAATAGCCATGCCAGGTGGCTGATCTCTGTGCTTGGCCTCAGTTGTGCAACAGTTTTATTCTGCTACAACCTAAACAAACCCAGCATAGTTACCGATTGGCAAATTTATCCCAGTTTTTTCCTCATAAAATGTTTAATTCCAAAGAAATCTGAAAGTTCAGCCACTTCTACGCAACAGAAACTCTCACTTGCATGTGAAGCATGCCTTCAACAATACAATACAATAAAACTTTATTTATAAAGCACTTTAAAAGCAACGCCAATGGCCAAACACTAATTTGGTAGAACTATTATCACTATAACATCACAAATAGTGGTTTATAATGGTATTGCAGTTTTCACATATAACTTTCAACATGTAACATTTGTGTTAAACATGCATTTTTCATTAGTATCTGTAATTTTCCTAACAAAACACAATTTTTTTTATGAATTACTTTACAGCAACTTACTTGTGTCCTGTGGCAGGATAGTTTCACATGGCTGAAATACATTTTAAGTACAAGACAGTTCAGCCCAAACGAACTTGCTCTGAATGTAATGTTTACTTTTAAAATAACTATCTTGTATTTACCTGTGAGATGACAAGACCATCATTTATTTCTATCTTTCAGAGCCTTATGTATTTGATTGGTTAAAAAGAGAATGTTACTTTTAGCCACAAAAATGTGGATAACTTGGAACTGCATTTGTAGTGATCTTTTAATAAACTGTAAGCATTGATCAGAACTGGGCCTCAGGGCAAATCATTAATTTACAGGGAATTACTCTTTTCACTTTGTCCAAAATCTAGTAGATTGTAATGCTTATGAAAAAAAAAAAGTTGTATTTTATGATGCACCTATTCTGAAACGTACTTTCTCGCCATGCCATTTAGGGGAGGGGAGCCCTGACCCAGAGGGACAGTGAGGTTCTTCAAGCTAGCTGTCTTCTGGATGATGTCAAGAAGTTCCCAAAGGAGTGCACCCACAGCTGGTAGAGGTGTTTGATAATCCAGGAGCAGCTGGGCATCCACCCAATGTATTGTGACCCCAGAGATGGCGCAGGGTCTGGGACATGTGGGAATCTACTTTTATGGGATGGATCATCCAATTTTTGCCCAACATCAAAAAAACTTGATCATCCTGTTCTTGCTGTGATGGTTTGAGATGGGGAAGACCTTCTGGAAAGTGCCTGTGACGTTTTCTACCCCGTACCACTCATCATCCAGGGTAAAACCAGACCAACTTGTGGCGTGCCAAAGCAGGGCTCCCAGCTGCAGTGGAGATTAAAACTTGTGATAGTGGTGGTCTGCTACCCAAGTGCAGGCGTAGGAACAAGGAGTCAGTGCTCCACTGGTTGAAGTAATCTGAGAGCTAGCTGTCCAGTCTAATTCCATCAAACCCTACTCATGATGAGACCAAATCAGCTTTATAAATCAGCCCTCCGCTGCCTTGATTTATGAAAAAAGTCCACAGAGAAACTCTAATTGGTTAACTGAAAAGAAACTGTCCAGATGACATGATTGAACTTTTTCTGATCTAATTAGTTAACTTCTCAACTGGGTATCTGCACTTTATATACAGCCACGTAGCTACACAATTTAAACCACTAAAACTGTCATATTTATGTACAAAGTAACAAACAAGTTTTGTATATGATCTGAAAAGTTAATGACTAAGATTTTGCAAAAATAAAAAAAAGCTTCTCAAAGAAAAAGTTATCTTTTGAGCAATTCATGAGGACATTTAGACTTTATGGTAAGAATATACATCAATATGTTAACTTGTGTAATTTTAAACAACTATAATAATTTGTTGCCAGTAATATGTCTTGTGTGTTTCATTGCCACCATGATACCTTTTTCTCCAGTGGCATAAAATGTACAGTAAAGAGCCTTTAGTGTTTGGGGGGAAAAGTGGCACATCGGAGGCAGTCAACTCTGTAATGTGTTTTTAAACGTGGACGGATGGAGGGGAGGATAGCTTTATGGTTGGATGAACCTGCAGCATGGTCGCAGTGTGACTCCAGCAGCCCTGTAACATGTCACACAAACTATTCAGATAGCAGGGCCCAAAACAACATGCGTGCTGGCAGATGAACAAACACGCACACACACATCACAAACACACATTTCCACCGATCTATCCAGCTTGCTGGATGACCTCCACAAAGCAGGTGGAGTACAGCAGTAATAATTTACAGCCCCTGAGCAGCTCTAACATCCAATAAAATATGGATTTCCTCTGGGCCAGAAGTGGACTGGCCCTTCAATAACCAAGCCTTTTATTCACATGACACTCCAGCTATAACCCATCTCCCCAACTTTCCTCTGTTGCGTACAGTCTACACCTGTTGTTCGGTGGCTGCTGATTCACCAGCATGTAATAACTACTTCCACTTCCCATATTTTAGGAGATCAGCAAATGCATAACCTTTAAACAAAAACAGACACTCACTCATCTGCTCCACAATAACTGAGCGTGGAGGATGAGAGGGAGGTGGCAGAGAAACCACGCAGCAGTTCATGAACCTGCGTCATGCATTCATTGAATTCCCTGGTCCACCGCAAATCAAAAGATGGCCTTCCTATTGTGAGAGAGTAAAAAAAAAAAACACCCCCCACCTTCATGAGCACCAGAGGAACTACTGACGAGACAAAAGACAGTTATTTGAATGCAAAAAGTTATATTTCTATTGTGGAGATTTGTATGTGGAGCGTACAATTTAAAGCCAAATCATCTTTTCATCTATTCCAATAGAAAACTTGGAAGAAACAACAAAATCTACTGGGATTTTTTTTTTTTTTCAAGAGAAAACAATATGACAAACCAGATGCGTTCTAAACAGAAGAAACCCTCTTAGAGGTCAAAGAGGACGCCATGGACAACTGTGTCCAAAAATACATTTTTGATCAATCTTCTCCAGTGTCTTACAACAGCTGAATATGAAGGATGGGGTTACCAAACCTTTTTACTCAAATTGATTTTGGCCCGCAGAGTAGCACGAATACACGTGTATAAGTTGAAATAACATGCAGGGAAATGTCAAGATGCAAACACTGTGCATGGATTTTTTAGATGGTTTTTTGTTGTGCCTGGCAGCTCACTGAAGGAACCTGTCAGCTCTCTAATCAGCTGTAACTGTTACAATTAGGCAGACGACATGTTCCTGAAACTTGATTAAAACTTGCATACACTGCTGCCAATTCAAAGCAGGGAAAGAATCCCCTGAGCTGGAGTGGCCTCGCAGAATGCACAGCCTACAGATGATGAATGCACATGTAGATGTCTGAAAGGGTAGATTCTTAGTCATCCAGGAAATAGTAATCACAGCAAGTTGAATTTAAAGGTACCAGGACTCATTTTTTCAATTCTTGAAGATGTTTTGCTTTTTATCTGAGGGGTTTTCTCAATCTGATAAAAATCAATAGAAACCTTTAACTATGGGACATTCAGAATCACACATACTGCACACCGCCTAGGCCAAATGGGTTTTCTTGACAAATGTTCAGTTATAGCGAGTTCTGGCTAAAAACACGAGTTTAGAAAGTTAAATAAAATTATTTAGAATGGGTTTTTGATTAAAAGTAGGACTGCAGGGACTGTATTAGATCACAGATACATGCAGTCCTGTGAAGAAGTGTTTGCTCTCTCACAGATTTCTAGTGCTTTTGCTTTGTTGTCACATATATATGCTCCAGGTCATCAAATAATTGCAATGAGTAGTTTTTAATTAATGATTTCATTTATTAGGAGAAAACACTTTTCAACCCAACCTGATTTTAATGTGAAAAAGTAATTGACCATTGTTAAGTCATTAATTACTTGTGATATTTTTGAAAACGTGAGTTCAGTTTTGGGGCAGCACGGTGGAGCAGCTGGTAGCGCTGCTGCCTCTCAGCGTTAAGGTTACCCTGGTTCAAATCCTGGTCCATGGGCCTTTCTGGGTGGAGTTTGCACGTTCTCTCAGTGCATGCGTGGGTTTTCTCCAGGTACTCCGGTTTCCTCATGCATGTTAGGCTGATTGGTAACTCTAAAATGTCTCTAGGTGTGAGTGAGAGAGTCAATGGTTGTTTGTCTCGTTTGTCTCTATGTGTCCCTGTGATGGACTAGAGATGTGTCCAGGGTGTACCCCGCCTCCTCTGTGAGGCTGGACATGGGCACCAGTGACCCCTGCGGCCTGAAAAGGAAGAAGCAGGTAAAGATAATAGATGGATGGATGGATGAGTTCAGTTCTGTTTGGTAAACCCAGGCCTGATTACTGCCAGATATGTAAAATCAATAAATCATTTAATTACAGACATTATCCAAAAACGGACATAAAATGGAACAGTCGTGAATCGTTCATGAGTGACTGGTTGTGCCAAATTTGTTCAAGAGCTCATCAATGACACATCAAAGAGTTGCCAAATAAACGAAGAATAAGAGCTAAAGCTATACAGGCCTTATTTAACTCTGTTAAGGTCAGTGTTCATGATTCAACAAAAACAAAAAAAAAAACTGTTTGCAAAAATGATCTCCACTGGACCTTTCTATGGACAAAACCCCTGCTATCCAAAAAAACAAACAAACAAACAAACAAAAAAACACACACACAACTCTTCTCACTTCCAGATTAAAGTATCTCGATGATCTCTATGACTTTTGGGAAATATATGCATGGCTTGGTGAGACATTACTGGTAATTTTTTTTAATAGTTGAGTGTCTTGTTATATCTGGCTAAAACCTAACAGCTTATTTCAGAAAAAGAGCATACCAACAAACATACATGGTGGTAGTAGTGTGATGATCTGGGGGTGCTTTGCTTCTTCAGGACATATATGACTTGTCCATAATTGATGGAACCATGAACTCTGCTTTCTACCTGATAATCCTGAATGAGAACGACTGGCCATCATTTTTTTGTCCTTAACCTCAAGCTCATTTGAATTCTGCAGAACAACAATCTGAAGCAAAGCAGCCAAATTCCTCTGCAGCCATGCAAAACACTCATTGCCAGTCGTTGCTAATGCTTGCTTGCATTTGTTACTATCAAGGGTAGCACAGCCAGTTATTAGGTTTAGAGGGCAATTACTTTTTCACATGAGGCCAGGTGAGTTTGGATACTATTTTTACCTTAATAAATGATCATATTTAAAAACTGAATTTTTCTGTAGTGAGGCAAAACCCTTTTCTCAGACTTGCACAGCATACCATTTATCTATTTAACCAATTAAACAGACGCTTGCTGCCCTAAATTCTTAAAGTGTGTTTAGATGATAGTGGATGAAATAAGGGAAACTGTTGTGAACATCATGATGACAAAAGACAAAGAGAGGACTGAAAATGATTGAATTGTTAAACACCACTATAATAATGATATTTTTCCTAACACTGTGAGAACACAAGAAGGGGAACTTGCTCACGAAAGAAAAAAAAGAGAAACACCAAAGACAGAGATAACCCCTGTTGGCTTTAGCTCAATAATTAAGATTTCTGGACAATAAATATATAATGGAGGCTTTTTCCACCATGCATGTCTTCTGCTTGAAGATGGAACTGCGGAGAGACAGGACCAGGAAGAGCAACTAAGTGCGCGGGCTATTAAAAATGGATGCAAGGAACACCAGCACTGACAGCCCCCAGTCCACCAACCACCAAGTGTGTTGTGACAGGAGTTGCCATGGTTACACAGCTCTCAAATGGTCCTTGGTTGTCAGGGTGAATCAAGTCATACATCCAAGCGCCTTTGCTGCTTTTCAAGGCTCGCTGCCGCTGGTGTCCACCAAAACTCAATGATGTCACAGAGGAAGGATGTTCAGACCTGCAGTGACTCTGTGGTTTAAAGATGTGTGAGAGAAGATGACAGAAAAGTTTCAAGACAGGCAGGAGACAGAAACACTGTCGTGACTTCAACAAAAAGCCCTGATGGGTGCCATCAGTGCTCCATCTGCTTCTGCCTGCTCAGCTCTTGCAAAACAGAAAAGGAGTTGCAAATTAAAAAGAGTTGCTGGAGCAAGATGTAGAGTTAAAGAGATTCAGACCTTATTGCTTCATAACTTGAGAAATATTCCTGGTATTCTTTATTTATCTGTGATGCATGATAATGTACACTTATTCAGATTCTTCTGAGCTCCTAGCAGAAAGTTTGTGAGAGATAGAGATGCAAGTATAAGAGAGCATGTAAGGATTTACTAGTTCCCAAATAAAAAACACCCAGCCTTTATAATACTTGTAATGGGGAACTGGTATACTGGTATATCGCCCCAAGGTATTATCTGCTGAGGGTCAGGGAGGAAGGTAGATTTGTTGCTCTTTGACAGGGACAGAGCTTATGTTTACCTCTCTTATCAGCCTTAGTGATGAATAAGTTTATGGTGAGAGTGGTTGGCAGTTGAGCAATGACTCCACCGATCATTGCCGGTGGTTGACATGCATCAGAATGTTGACCCTGTCCATACTGAAGGGGTTGTCCCCATCACCTCACAATGCATCAGACACAAAGAAGCAAGAGGCTGTGAAAGGACACAAAACACAAAAGAGTGTTCTTAGGGGTGGTGTAGGAGAGAATATACATGTAATTGCACTTCATCCTCTTGCATTAGGATGAACACTAAGGCAAGAGATAAAAAGTGACAGCCTTTTTACTGTCAGAGATGTTAAAGTTTTGTTTTTGTTTTGCAAAAAAGGACATTTGTATTCCATCTTAAAGTAACTTATGGTTGAATAAAAGCTTTAAAACAGCCATAATAACAATAAACAAAGGTTGACAGATTAGGGTTTTCATGGACTGATGCCTATCTTAAGAAACCAGGGCAGATAATTCATTTAATACATTTGTTTGTGATATATATTTCTTTGTTGTTGTGGGGAGTTGGGGGGTGGGGGGTGTTTATAAACATAACACATCTACCAGATTTATAATCTATCAGATTTGGAGAAAAAAACAACAAATAAACAAACAAACAAACAAACAAACACATTTTCAATAATTTAGTGATTGAGGCCCAATGTGACTCAGAAGATGTTCCTACCTGTGTTATTTATTGAAGGCTTGCTATAAATGCAGCACTAAACATATGTCTTGTTTGTAAAAATAACAGTTTCTATCTAAGCAATTAAAGATATAATGCTCTGACAGGTGAGACGCATCTCAGATGGCAAAAAGCTCAAAACAACCTCCAACAGTCGAGTGGGTATAAAAAATAGATGGATGAATATAAAATACAAAATAAGGTCTTACCATTTTCCCTGGTAAATACAACTTGGTGTTTCTAAAGTTTACATATTATTCTGATCTATTTCCTTTGAGGTCTGCCAGTGTTATACTGAAAAATACACCCCTGCCAAGAAATGAATCTTGGGAAGTGCACTGACAAAAAGATATAGTGTTAAGACTCAAGTGTTTTGATCTTTCTATACTATACTTTCCTGCTTTATAATTGCTTTAAAATGCTCTGCTCTGGCTAATGCACATTATTTTAAACAATTGCAAATTTGTGCTACCTTCAGGTAACCAATATATCTTTAGTTAAAGTAAAAAAAAAGTTTGATGTCACTGAGCGGTCTTGTACAGATAAATTATGGGAAGCTGATAGCCAGCTGAACCAAGAGAACGTGTTTATTGACATCAGTAATGAGTAATACAGTGCACAGTGTTGCTGTCGTTATAGTGTGACCCTCAGCTGTCTATGTGCATTTCAAGTGTTCTGGTACATGTAGGTTTTAGCCCTGGCCAGAGTTCACCTTTTTGTTCTGTGATAGAGTTCGATTGCGTGTTCACACCTCCCCAAACGAACCGGACTTTCTAGGAAAATGAGCTAGAGTTCAATTAAAGCGGACTAAACAGGGCTGGTGTGAATGCACACTAAGTCAAATCCTTGCCTATTAAACTGCCCAGGAATAAATACATTTAAATACACTACAGTTAACTTGAGAACATTAAAAGATGAGATTATGTACAGTAACTCAATAGCCAGAGTCAAAGTCGGTTGCAAATATGTATGGATGTGTGTGTTTAACTATCTTGGCACTGAACAATGTGCTTGAACCTATGGTATAGTTTTTTTTGTTTGTTTTTGTTTTAATCTAACAAGTGACTTAAAGTTCAAACCAACACATGTTTCAGTGTGATAATGACAAAAATACAAGACTATTTCAAAAGTAGTGATGTTGGATTGTACCGTCATAACTGTCAAACTGAACAGCTGACACCAACACATGGTAGAAGAGCTGCTTCCTGTCGAGGCGTGTCCTTGTTTTTATGTCACTGACGCTCCTAATGGTGTCGTCAACCATGACATCACTCTATTGGAGAGGATTTAGAAGTCAGGGATCAGGGAGAAAAGCCAGCACAGTGAACTGAATAGCATCAACACTAAAACAGCCTACAAACACTAGAAACACTCATTCTCTCATGAACGATTTAACCAGAAGGTCAAACAGCAGCTTCATTGCTTTGATTGCTGCTTTGAGATGTGAAGCACTTGAAGAATCGATCCTGAAGAAAAATAAAAGGACTCAGTGGGTATGCTTTGACGTTAGGGTATATACTGTCAAAGAGCTGAATATGAGAATATAATATTCTGAGAGCGAGGAGCCGGTCTGTGCGGAAGCTTGTTTTTCAGGGACCCATGCGAAGGCTTTATAATATGCACAGAGCTTTAGAGCGATCAGGGTCAAACATGCAGGCCGTTCAGGTCAAAAATGTGCATAAGAAATTATTGAACACGCCATTTGAACAGTTAAAAAATCTAAATAACTACAGATGAAAAGCACCTCAAAACAAACTATTTAAAATTCTCATTGAACATCAAATACTGTTTCCATCACATGGATGTAATATGTATTTCATACTGTAATGCCTAGCAGTCTTTTAAGGAATGCATTATTGTTTACTACGATTGATCGGGGGTGCAGTTGGTAGAGCTGCCACCTCTCAGCAAGAAGGATGCCAGTTTAAAATCCGGTCCGGGACCTTTCTGGGTGGAGTTTGCATGTTCTCTCTGTGCATGCATGGGTTTTCTCCGGGTACTCCAGTTTCCTCCCACATACCAAAAACATTCACGTTAGACTGATTGGTAACTCTAAATTGTCTCTAGGTGTGAGTGAGAGAGTGAATGGTTGTTTGTCTCTCTGTGTCCCTGTGATGGACTGGAGACCTGTCCAGGGTCTCCCCCACCTCTTACACAGTGATGGGTGGACATGGGCACCAATGATACCCGCAACCCAAAAAGGAAGAAGCGGGTAAAGATAATGGATGGATGGATTAGCTGTCATGGACATCTTAAATTTGACTGATTCTAAGCTTTAGTTGTAGATGGTCAACAAAAAACTTAGTTTCTTAAAGTTTTATTTAATCACTGTAATGGTTCATTGCATATTTTGCTAGCAGTAAGGAAAAAAACGCACACAGACAGACACGGGGCAAAAATATTTTTACCTCTTTGTGTTTGACGGTGGGTGATACCATTTTTTAGCAATGCAAAGCCACATTAATCAAAACGTGTTTCTTTTCACAGGAGTAGCTACACACGCGACAGAGGTGCACCAGGTTCATCAAAACAATATTACTCTGTTCCAGTTGGCAAATACTGCATGTCATGCTCAGTGAACGATGAAGGACTGAATAAAAACATAGCTATTGTATTCAGGCACTCACTCGAAGGTGCAGATTAACTTAGACTTTGATTTTGGCTTAATGAAACACCATTGTGGCACACGTTTCAACTTTTGCTGTCAAAATGTGCTCTTGGTCTTTGCACATTTTGTACAGTCAGTGAAAATCCATGCTAATCAAAATGCAAATGCCAAAAACCATGATCTCCCTGACTGTCAACTTGTTGCATTTTTTTCTGACTAACTGCTTTGCTTCCATTATAAAATCTATCTTTCAAAACCAAGATTCACTTCCTAGAATTTTGCACAGATCACTCAGAGAGCTCACTCCACAATGAGAACACCGTGGCAGAAGTGGCTGAAATAGTTTCTTTAAGTACCGTGTGAATAAAAACACATTTGCTGTCAGAGTTTACAAATGTGTTTGCAAAGCATTTTCTTCTCACAAAAAGAAATGCTTTTTACTGTGTTTACTTCTCATCACTTGTAAAGTGCCTCTGTTGAATAATCACCCCTTCTCCTCTTTGACAAGAACACACAATAAAAAAATGGCTTCTTTTATCATATGACACAAACCTGCATTGAATAAGCACTGATATCTACAAAACACAAGACTTCTGTGATCATAAAGAGGAATAATGATCTAATCTGTCAATTTATCAAGGTCTGATAGGCCAATACATCAGCACACTGAAAGTCGTTTGTCACAGAGCGGTGGCAGGTTATGGTGGTGCGCTGATGGATAGACGCTACGGATGGAACGGATGGGTGAGATGCCCTTGTCAAAGTTATGAAAAGGAGCGGAATGGGTGGGTGAAGGGAGGAGAAAAAGGGGGTGAGTGCAACAAGATCTAAATGTGTTCTGAACAGACTCATTTGTCACGGTTTGTCATCAAAAGAGATCAAGTCCGTAAAGAGCCCGTGTGTGCACACAGTTGCGAGTGCAGGCATGAGGAAGTTGGATTGTTCCCGGCTTTGCGTCCGGCAGTGTGTAATGAGCATGCATGTGCACTTAATTACCACATTGAATGCCCACTTGGGAATACATTTTGCCTATAAGACAAAAGACGCCACTCATAATGTAAATCGGAGCTTGCACACACACACAAGCACTCATTCAGGAAGATGTGTGAGCTGTGGAATTCAAAATATGACTCCAGCATTGTATTTTTGCATTATTTATAGTCCGATGCCAGCCACTTATCCAAGACCAGGTTGCAGCGGCAACAGATAAAGAAAAGATTCCCAGGCTGCTCTCCTTCTGCAATCTTTTCCAGCTCATCTGAATGGACTTCAAACCACGAGATATTATCTTTCCAATGATTTCTGGGTCTCGGCTCAGTGAGACAAAAAAAAAACTTCCTTGGAAGGCACCACTACCTCAACTGACTCCATTTGATCTAGAGGAACAGTGACTCTACCTTTGCAAATCACCACCTAATTGAGGAGAAACCGAGTGTCCCACAGCAGAAGCTGTGTTGTTAAAGGCAGGTTTCCAGTGGAAGGGTCTCTTATGGCAAAGTGGTTCTGGGAAAATATAACTCAAAGCGCAATTCAATAATCCTTTCAAATGCTGTCAATAAACCCATCCAATGCTAAGAAATAAGTGTACAAACCTTTCTTTTTTTGTTTTAATATAAATTTCTGCAGTTTAGCAATGCTACCTGGCATGTGTGCACAACTACCCGTCCAAACACCCCTTACCATAACTATGAGACAAAAGAACCAATACCTCACAGAGACTAGTTATACCAGGGCCTCAGCCTGGAGCCAGACCGGTGACTGGGAACGTCTTAGTGAGTGACTGGTTGCTTGGTCCTTCATGGGGTCCAGCCAGGCACAAATTGTTTGAGTTGAATAGGCCCACTCTCCTGTGGATCCATCATCCGCAGGAGGCGCTGTAAGGGGTTGTTGCATTGTGAATTGGGCAACAGTCAGCAGCAGCAACCCTGGGGGTTTGATACGTGGCAAGATGATGTTTAGCAACATAAAACACAAAGAGAAATCTAAAAAACAGCACTTGTCTGATTTTTTTGGTGTTTCTTTCTATGGTGAAGTATAAAAATAAAAAATAAAAACCATTATAAATAACTTATAGCACTGGAAATTCCTGTAGTGTTCCCAAAGGGGTGAATTTGGAGAATAAAGCAGGCTGCAGAAAGGAATTTAAGAGAGATGTTCTCATATACTACACCACTCTACACTATAATAAATGCACTTTACAATCTATTTTCACTTTATATCAAGTACATCTGACACGCACTCACACACACACACACACACACACACACACACACACACACACACACAC